>NC_053163.1:126088732-126388732 GCF_016835505.1 Polypterus senegalus | reverse complement strand
CTACACATATTTGGGATGTGGAAAGAAAAACCCACACAGACACAGTAGGAACAAGTTAACTTCCCACTGGCTGAGCCTGGGCTGAGATTCACACTTAGAATCTGGTGCTGTGAGGCAGCAGCACAAACCACTGTTTCACTGTGCTGCCCTAAAAAAGCAAATAATAGAACTGAAATGAACAGCCATGTACATACACCGAGCATAGAAATGCATTCCAACATACTGCACTCTGCTTGGAAAATTATTAAAGCTTATTTTCATATTGAAATGGAAAGAAGGTTAAAGACACAACCTTTTGGCTATATAGCCATCATCAGGCATACAACTGAAAAGGAAAGAGGGGAGGGAAGGGACAAAGTCTGGACATATAAAAGGAGAAAAGGTGAGAAACGGCTGCCATTAGAGAAGATAAGCAGTGGGTCACTAAGACCAGCAGAAATGTGTGATCCCAAGTTGAGATTGCGCTTAGCTTCATCTGTTTTTCTTTGAAAAGTGTCTTTGAATACCTGTGAAAGAACACAAACGGAGAAATCAGTGTGGCTGAGATCAAGGGATGTGAAGAGTCCTACAACAAGCTTTGAAAGGTTTTTGTTTTTAACCTCTTAAACAAGCTTCCCTGAAATGGTCTGATAGCCATCTGCCTGTTTCACCTATTGTATGGAGATGGCAGGACACTTCTTACAAGAAATGTAGCAAATATGATTATTAGACTGACAAGAGGCCTGTTGTTTAATATTGAATTACCAGAGGGACCAGATGCATTGGGTTTTGTTGGTGACATGTTTGCAAGTGACACAGCGGCTCCTGTAATAACAGCTCAAAGTGCCTGATGATGCATGTGGCTCTCCTCTGAGAAGTAAGCTGTGGCGGAGAAGTTTGTGTCAGGTGAGGATGTTAATGGATGGGGATCAAGGGAGGGTTAGGAAAATAGGCTTCTGTAGAAGGATCAGTCTTCAGAACTGGGGAATTTTGTTTGATGAGCTTGGTAGAGACAGAGAGTTATGTTGTAATGGGTGTACCAGTGGGGTCTCATTATTCGGGTTTCTCTTAGAGTGGATGATATGAGGTCTACTCCTGGCATGGCATGTCTGAAGGCCCTGTCCACAATACATGAGAAGGATATCATCTATGAATGAAGAAACTGCTAATCCGGAGTACTTCATTAACTGAAGTCATCTTCATATCTGCAGAGCCTGTAGAGTGTAAGGAACTGTAAAAGTTTTACTATGCCAGGAATGAAAGGCGCTGTAAAGAAGGTAACTCTATGAGTCAATTGGCTTGTAATAGACAGAGGTTTCAAGTCCTGGAAAACTGATAGAAAGACTGATATCTAAAAAATGGTAAGAGTTGTGGCAGAAAAGCCAATTGTAAACCTAACGGATGGAAACTAATAAAATCAGTGTACTGTACAACAGTGTGCAGGATGCTGAGTAAAAGTCGGATATCTACTGCCATCTGCTATGCACTGCAATCCGAACGTTAAAGGATAGCAGCATGAATCGATGCGTTCAGCAATAACTCTGAAAATGTCTAATGAATATGAGCTCCTCCACTTTTACTGCTGTAAGCATTCATTCTGAAAATTAAGGATTTAGAAAGTGGACTTCCTTCACATTTCAACTCTTAAGGAATACATCATGTCTGCCATTATCTTGACTCACTTGGTCAGCACACCATTTTATGAAAGTTTCATAACTGCTTCTCTGTCTTGTTATTTTCACAGCTCTGCTTTCATTTTCCATTACTTCTGCACATTTTTATTATAATTAGAAAAAGCTTGCAAAAATATGACTGTCATCAGAGTATAGAGAAAAATATAACAGCCATGAAGAATTTTAGGATTTATTGGTACTACGCTTAACTTTTACTCAAAAACCCTTTTGCATTTTATTTAGTTAATCTCAAGAACTGCTGGTGAAAAGAAGATGCTATCAAAAACAGACTGATGAGCTGAATTAAATTAGAACAATTGCATTGTCACATTGCAGTCTTCTTACAAATTGGTCTTTACGTCGCACAGCATACCAGCTTACAAATTAGCCAGTGATGCAATAATAATAATAATGCATTTTATTTATATAGCAGCTTTCCCATGCTCAAGGTGCAATATGCAATAGCAATAAATGAAATATGACACATTATAATAAATAAGCACAAGAGTCCACACTGAGATGGACAGCCGTTCAGAATAGGTCACACATACTGTACACTCATACACAACAATGCCATTAGAGTCAACTGAAGAAGGAAGCTCATCACTGTCACAAAATAAGAGTAATCTTCACAAAAATATACCATATGGAAACAAAGAGAGTACACCAACATCCATGTGCAAAATAAGACCAGGAAATATCAGAAGGAAGGATTGGTTTCTTGGGTTTCCAGCAGGATTTATTGAAAGAGTGTTAATGAAAACTGGGCAGTAACAGTGACACAGAAGAAGTTAAGAGTTCTGCAAAGCTGAAAGGTGATGATGGAAGGTCATAGTAGGTTTTTAAAGGGTGGAAATGTAGGTATAGAAAGACTGAGATCAAAGTTCTCTTTCCAGGTTAAGATATATAGACTAACAAAAAAAAAATAAATCGAAACCTCACATCTCCACTCTCAAGGACAACTGCTCCCCTTTAACGCCCAAAATGTTTTCTAATTTGGACGCAAAGCTTTGCATTTCTGGGTTCCTTTTGACCTGATTCTGACACACCCTTTTTTAGGTGTCCTTGACTTCAAAATATTCACCTTGAACCTATTTTATATTGACTAGCCATTTTAATCCATAGTAGTGATGATCCTATGTTTTGAACAGATAGAACTAAGAAGATGTTTATAGGATGTACAGTAAATAAACAGTACCCTACATAGAAAGTAAAAGCCATTCAAGGATAGATAGATAGATAGATAGATAGATAGATAGATAGATAGATAGATAGATAGATAGATAGATAGATAGATAGATAGATAGATAGATAGATAGATAGATGTACCTATAGTGGGCTCCTTTGAGGCTCTAATAATGTAAGTACTGCCACCCTGGGTTGAGAGGAGGTGCTCTCAATCTTATTTTTCCATCTGTACTCCAAAAGACTGCACCCAGGCAATGCCTGCCCATGCTCCTCCTGCACACCTCCTAAGCCACACCGCTTCCCTAGACTGGACATGCGTTCATGAACGTCTCGGAACACGTACAAATCGGTTTACGACCAAAAAGTTTGCCAAACTTTTGCATTTGTTCACGACCACACACTCTGTATACGAAAAAGCCAATTTTCCTTTCGGGTTGTGTGCGCGATGATTTCCGCACATGTTCAGTCTCTCCCTATGCATTACCTGTGCAGCGAGCGAGAACGAGAACGAGAGAGAGAGAGACACACACACACACACACACAGACAGAGACAAGCGCGAGAGAGACACACACACAGACATGCGCACGAGAGAGACGGCTGGACTCATAAGGCCGAGAAGGCAGTTAAAGAATGCACCAGGCTTGTTTTTAAAGAGACAGATCTGAGCATTGTTTTAACCTCGTTGTATTTAATGAAGACTTTTTTCTATTGGATTTTAACCTCCACTTTAATTCTGTTTACAGAAAAAAGTTCATAACGTGCATTGTTGCAATGTTACTTTTCTTGGTGGTTTATTAAATTACGGATTTTTCAAATGTTCATTTTTGTCCCTGTGCTTAAAACTCATTAAAAAAAAGTGTTTTTAGCGAGCGGTTGGTAGCGCTATAGCGCGAACTCTTGCAGTGTTAGTTTTCTCTGTTTTTCAAGGTTTTCTCAGTGTTATTCAATGTTTTTACATTTAGTTTACTATTACGCTGTGCATTCTATGGTATTATTAACTATATTTGTGCTTAACAATCGTTAAAAAAGTATATTTACATACAGTTCGTACGGTCTGGAACAGATTAATTGTATTTGCATACAATCCTATGGGGGAAATTACTTCGGTTCACGACCAAATCGGTTTACGACCAGAGTTTTGCAGTGAATTATGGCCGTGAACCGAGATTCAACTGTATAACCCGGCTCTGATGGAAGTCCGTGTCTCTTATTTTTTGACCTACAAGCGAGAGAGTGACAGAACAGATCTCTCCAGACATTCATAGCATTAGTGCCTGTTGTTACCAGTAGACGCTTTGTATATTTTGTTGCCATTTTTTGTAATATTTAAATGGAGTTACTGGGCTAGTAACCCGAGATTTGAACTTATGTCAGACCAGTCTTTTCATGATAGACAGACAGATAGATAGATAGACAGCACTTTATTTGTCCTAAGAGGAAATTTAGCTTATACAGAAGCCCTAGAAATCCGGTACGTCAAAACTGATCTGAACGCCTAGGCAGTGTTTCAAATGTGTAGCAGCTGTGCAAAAAGCAGTATTTTGGAACTTTTTTGCTTTCCTGTAAGGTTAGGACTTTATTCAGAGTCTTAACATTTGTGACCTGAAAGGCAGCACTTAGATGATTTTTATGGGTTGTGAACTGTAGTGGTGTGTACAATGAGAGCTAGCTAGCATATAAGTTGATACATTTTTTGTATGTGTTATAATTTTAAAGAGTCGGGAAGCTGGTCAAACCAGTTTTCAATTCCCAGAGAACCTTCTTGGCCAGCTTTATGGCTTAATTGAGTCGTTTCTTTCTTGCTTGTTTGGAACTAGAGAAAATGCTAGACTTTGGTTGGAGTTGAGCTTCCATGAGCTGTTCTGTTAGTGACAGTTACACCGATGCTGTAAAGTAGCTGAGCAGGGAAGGGGGCTGTGACTGAGATGTTTCATTGGTGAATGGCCTATGGAATGACCTGGAGGTGTGTGTTTGTCAGGAGCTGCAGAGGCACAATAAAGAGGGAGGATTGCAAAAGCATGTTGTATCTTGTCATCTGTCTCACCATTTCTCTATGATGAAGACAACTGTGTCTCAGCAGCCATGTAGAGACAGGCCGGTGGCTTGTTTCCATATTCCATTCAAAGGCCTTGTGGTATCAAAGACCAAGATAGACTGAAGATAAGCTGAGTGTCAATAATGGTCATTTTTTTATCACACTCATTTTAGTTTGCTTATAATTTGGGCATATTATCTAAAACACATAATTTAATGTGTCGCTCCTCCTCCTGCCTGTTACTCTATCTAATTGCCCGAGGTTATAGATAAAGAATTTAAAAAATTGGAGGAAGTGCTGAAACTCAGTACCTGTATGAGATTTGATGCAAAAGGAATGAGTACAGTGGACCAAGACTGTTAGCTTAAAATGAGTTTGTCATGAACACAGGGACATAGTTGGAAACTTCTTAAGGGTTAATTTAAAGCAAATGTCAGAACGTTTTTCTTCATACATAGTCACATGGAATAAGTTACCAGGTAGTGTGGTAGAAAGTAGGACTTTAGAGACCTTCAGTGCTCGTCGTGATCTTATTTTGGAGGAATTAGGATGGAAAGGATTGGGCTGGATATCCTCCGAGTATTGTAATGTAATAAACGTTTCAGTGAGCATAATTACAAGACACCTTAAGATTCAAGTAATAGTTTTATTTTCATAGTAGTTTTTATTGTTATAAATAGCACCTTTTATCTTCAATATCTGAACAAAACCTGTACTGATATGAGGAAAATATGGGACATCTACAACATGGGAAACCATGGGACCTCTACTACACATTTCATCGTTTCAATGACAGTTATTTTTGCTTACAAGAAACAAGTGACAGCTTTATTCTGTAACCACAGAACTGGCAAGAGCTCTAAATACATTGCTCATTTCCACCTGTGACAACTGACATCTGACATTTTCCTACTGCAACTTGAAATTCACCAGTGAGGTCATTCTACTGCACCAGAGCGTAGAAAAATAACCTGCACGTTCTGAGTAATCAGAGATACTGTATGTAACAGACAGCTCAAGCAGCATTCCAGCTTCTTATATTGAATAACTTAATTAAAGAATTAAAATCAGTTATCTGTTTTTAATGCCTACTTAATGCTTACGTTATCAGGGGAATAAAGCCAACCCTAACACAGGGTTTTACAGAGCATGCAATGCAGCATGGGACGTCAGTCCATCAGAGGCCACACTCTGGCACACATGAATGCTACTGGGCTGCTTTAGATTTATGAGATGAAGACAGAATATCTAAAGAAAACTCACTCGGACACACAGAGACAGCATTCAAACTGATAGCCTAACTAAAGAGGCACCTCTTAAACCTCAAGATAAAAAATTGAATTTCACTTCAAAATGGATATTGTAAGAGCCAAAATAAGAAAATGACAAACATAACTAATTTGTTAAAATAAATGTGTTATGGTTTCCTAACTGGTAATAATAATTAAAGTTTTCAAATGTAAGTATAATTGTTATAGAACAAGCATAGTAATTGTTAATATGAAAGCTGTTATGTTTTTGTCTCGAGCAAAGGAGACTGAATGAGGACCCAAACTGAAGTCTTCAAATTTCTCAAAGGCATCCGTAAAGTATATCAAGCTGAATTTTTTCAACTTAATAGTGAATCGGATATGTAAGGACACTGGTGGAAATTAAGGAAGAGTGCATTTAGAACTGAAGCCAGGATGCACTTCTTAAAAAACTAAAAGAGTTGTAGGACTCTGGAACAAACTAATGTGTCATGTGGTTGAAACAGAAACCTTTACAACCTTTAGGGAGTATCTGGATAAGATACTGGGACAGAGTATTGTAGTTGGCTATGCCCTAAGGTCCAAGGTTTGATCTCCATAAGGGGGTTGTATACTCTTTGTATTATTTGGCAGATACTGAATCACATATATATGAGCTTCTTCTTCCAACTGAGAAGACATGGCAGATGTTTGCCAACTGGCCAGCCAACCACAAGCATTATATAGATCATACATAGGTCAGTCACTAGGGAAAGCAAGAAATTATCTATGGAGTAGATAGAAGACACCTATAAAACCTGAGGGAAGCGGAGTGGTTTGTCCAAGAAAAGTGAGCCAGGCAGTCAGTCAAGAAGTGTACAGGATGGTCCAGATCTAATTGTGCAGATCCAGATCGTCTGGATGACTTTGATTTATGTGGGGACAATTCCAGTTCGGCGCGAAGACAGTTCTTCATGTTGTCTGTTCGCACACTTCTTGATGGTCTGGGATTTTTTGTAGGTTATAGCGTAATGATAATTGCATAATTAGATCTGAACCACCCTATAGAAATGTTAATCAGAGCTTCAGAAAGTGCATGGCTGTAGTTTCAAAGGCTCTTATATTTTTTTCCATGTCATTTACTTTGTACATGTGTTTTATTATTTAAAATATGTTAGATCATGAATCAAACATAAATGTTCTGTTTGATTAAATGTGAAGTGGAGAATACTCGATAAAATGTACTTTTGGCTGCAAACTAGTTCAGAGGAAATTGTGAGCTTTTTTTTTTTGAAAGTAGAAGAGGGTACCAATATTTTTGTCCACCTATTGAATAAATGAAGTAAACACCTACTTCATCAGCCCAACATGGTCTGTGTGAAGTGTTTTCTGGCCATCACAACAACATTAGAGAATGTTATGGTTTCTTTTACTTATTTATTAGGAATTATTACAGTTGTTATTTTTAGTGGTAGAAATGTTTACCACTTTTATGGGTGCTGCCAGTATTGTGAAGCATAAAATCATTCCAGAGCCCCTTTCAAAGACAATAGCGTGCACATACTGCCAATGAATTTTGGATTAAATTGTGGCCAAGGAAGTTGGAATTCCCAAAGCAGTTCATAACAACTCACCTGTCTTAATCAACTGGACCTGGAAAAGTATGTCGGAGAATCAGGTCCATACTGAAAGTAGCTGTGGCCAGCACTGCTGGCGTTAAAGGCCAGCCACAAAGAGTAGCTGTGTGTTATAATACGAAACATTCAAATGTCTGCTTTGATGGACAGAGTGGAGCAGACTTCCCTATAAAAAAAATAAAACTAATGACTGATAGCAACTACTAAAGCAAATCAAGCACACATTTTAAAGGAACAATAGATAGTAATGACTTTGCTTTTAGTTTTGAATGAGAATTTAGTGCATATGTTGGTAAAAGACTTTAAAAACAAAATAATTACCTGTTTTAGTTACGACTTTGCTTTGACTTCTGACTAAAGCTGCGTCCAAAATACTATAAAACTGTAAATCTCTGTCACATAGTCTTTTCACACCGTTTATGAAAGCATCTCTGTCCACACTAAAATGACCAAAAACATGTATGGCGTTGACATTCACTTACACTGAACATGTGTGCATTGATGGGAAAATCTCTGAAGGAATGATAGCACTGCTAGCCACAGGATTAATTGCAAATTTGTAATGACAGCTAAATTATTTGCCTTTTGTGCATTTATACAGCATTCAAACTGCACAAAACACAATTTACATGTATACAGGTAAGCAACAGAGCAAGTGCTGTGCTGAGCAACTCTCCTACAATATGTCCACTATTTGGGAATATGATTTTCTTCCGTGAATTGTGACCAATTAGGAAATGTGATGTTGTAATGAGCAGGATCCAATCCGGGAAGAGCTACATAATAAGCACAAACAAATCAGAGCATGACTAGAGTCTGTGTCTTTAAAAGTGTATTTTTTTGACCGTCTATAGTGTTTTTGAAAGGTTTTTGTCTCTGGGGTTTAAAAACACAAGGTGGACCAATGTTTGTGCTTTTGAATAAAAATGTGATAGTGTGAACTTCTCTTCTTCTGGAGATTGGTTTGCAACAACTCTGCACTGCTCTTGTTTTTTGCCCCTTCCTTTTAATTTCTTGGTAGTTCCTGCATCAAACATCTTTCATTATTTGCTCAAGATATCACAAACGTGGTCTTCCTCTACCCCTTCTCCCCTTCACCTGTCCTTCCATTATCAATTTCCGGAGTCCTTCATGTCTCAGTAGGTTTCCCACAAGTTGCGCTCGTCTTTATAGTTTTCCTCAAACTGTGTCTTTCACCTACTCTTAGAAGAACTCAAATGAATTTAGTCTCTTTTCCTCGTTAGCTCTTCAGGACCAAGTGGTGTGAACATAACCTAAGAATTGTGAAGATAATTTTGGTTTTGGTGAAGGACTCGTTTGTTTAATATCAGTTGTACCTCTGACTGTTTAAAGGCTATTCTGTGGGACCAGATGCTTTTTTCTCAGCCATTCAATCTTTTCCCAAAGTCTGTTTAAAAACACACTTAACAGAGCCCTCTGACAATTTGTCTTCTTCACTGTCATTCTCTCTTAAAAGACTGTCAGCCAATTACTTCCAACCAAAGTGCCATTTTGATGGTTTCTTTTGTTTCAAAAGATCAAAGCAAGTGTGACACATCTATTTTAAATGAGCTGGAGGATTTCATCTACTATGTCCTGTCTGTCAGATTGTGGTTCCAAAATAAGTAATTGGATAAATGATCTTTTTGTTTCTGAAAATAATAATTGGGCAAATGATAATTTTGTCTAATTAAATCCAGAGAAATCTGATGTTTTACAAGTAGATTCTCGTTAGCAGTGGTAACAAAATCCCACCTTCCTCTATGAGTATTGAAGTGAGAAATTTAGAAATTACTGTACGATGAACTCCTCTTTATCTTTTCAGGCTTTTCAGGCTTATTTTAATGACAGGATTAAATCTGCTTCATGCTCCAGTATAAGATAACTTAGTTACTCCTGCTCTGACCTGCTTTAGCTGCTGAGAAATGTATTTATTATCATATTTTTATAGCATCAATGCTCTGTTTTTGCAATTTTTCTTCATGTACATTTTGAAAGACAGAACATTCAGGACCCTGAAGTACAAGTCTTCTCCACAAAGATGTACTGTACACCACGACTCCAGTGCTTGCATTATCACCCTGGCTGCCTTTAAAATTCCCCACCAATTTGATAAAATACCGTTTTATGTTCAAAGTCCTTAAATATTTGCCTCCTTCTTTCACATTATTTCTCAAACAATGTTTCCTTATTACTTTACTTTAATATCCTAACAATATAATATGCATGGAATCTGATTTGGTGAAGCTCGTATAAATAAAACATACAGAAAAAATACAACATACAGAAAAGCAATTACCATGTTTCCCTGAAAGACTCCAAACAGCCATTTTTACAAATGTACATTTGGAGAAATTCATCATTTTCCGGTAAAAGACTCTTATGTTCAAGATATTAAGTCATTCAGTCATTTCCCAACCCACTATATCCTAACACAGGGTCATGGTGGTCTGCTGGAGCCAACAAAGGGTGCAAGGCAGGAACAAATCCAGGGCAGGGTGCCAGCTCACCACAGCACACACCAGGGACAATTTAGGATCGTCAATGCACCAAACCTGCATGTCTTTGGACTGTGGGAGGAAATTGGAGCACCAGAAAGAAACTCACACAGGTATGGGGAGAACATGCAAACTCCATGCAGGGAGGACCCGGAAAGTGAACCTGGTTCTCATAACTGTGAGGCAGCAGCGCTACCCACTGTGCCACTGTGCTGCCCAAGATATTAAGTTCATTCATATATCTTGTCACAAAATCTCCACATTCTTGCTGATGCTGGCAACTTGTATATCTTTTCTAGGTAGTCATGATGGATGTTCATTATAATAATCTAGTTGGATAAAAACAGAAGCTCACTTAGACCCTCACTTTTTTACTGCAGTCAACAAGCAGAGTTTCCATGGCTGTGTTTTGCCTTGCACCCAGTACTGCTGAGATAAGCTCCATGATCCTAAATTGAATCAAGCATTGTATTACAAAAAGTAAGGGCATAAAAAATTAGACAGATGAGTGGAGACCATTCAGTCCATCACACCTGTTTGTTTAGCTGATACCTAAGACATCTCAGTATCTCATCCAGATTAAAAATTCTCAAGGTTTCTGCTTCAACTACATGACTTGGCAGTTTGCTCCAAACTTCCAGACCTCTTTTTGTAAAGAGGTGTTGCCTGGCTTCAGTCCTAAATGCACATCCCCTTAATTTCCACTGGTGTCCTAGTGATTCACTGTTAAGTTGAAAGTTTGAGAATTTTGAAGACCTGGATTACGTCCCCATGCAGTCTCTTCTGCTCAAGACTATCCATCCATCCATTTTCCAACCCGCTATATCCTAACTCCAGGGTCACAGGGGTCTGCTGGAGCCAATCCCAGCCAACACAGGGCACAAGGCAGGAAACAAACCCCAGGCAGGGCGCACACACACACACACCCACACATCAAGCAACAAGTTTAATTCTCTGAGTCTGTCAAACTATGATGTGTCCTTAAATTCTGGGATGCAGTTGGTTGAACTCCTCTGCACAGCTTCAAGTGCTGCTATGTCTTTTTCTTGAAGTGTCATGACCAGAACTTCACTCAATACTCCAGATATGACCTCACTAGTGAATTATACAGTCTTAGCCTAACATCCCTTGATTTATATTCAACAGAGGTTATAACCTAACATGTGAGTTGTCTCATTAATAGTAGTTTCTGCACATTGCTTAGAGGATGAAAATATTGTGTTGATATGAACCCCTAGATCAGTGGTTTCCAACCTTTTCTATGCTCCACACCCCTAGAAAATACTTGTTTTTTGTTCGCTCCCCCTAAAAAAGTAAAATCAAATTTGAAGATGAAGAAGTCAAATTAATTTTTGAACCACATACAAGCAAACAAACTGAAATCAGAAAATAAGCTTTTAATTCAGTGCATAACATGTAAATATAAATTTAGCAATTTTATCTTTTTATAACCCATTAATCTTGTAAATGTGTTCCCTGTGAAGCTTAGACACTCTATTGACGATCCGGAGGTTGGGGTATCCTGCAAAGCATCAAGCATCACAAGGAAATGACACACAACCAACAATCGAGGGTGTCGGGGGATTAGAAATCCCCCGAGAAGCAATAGAGGCTGGCCTGCCGCTAAGCAATGAAACACAGTCAACGAGCTTTCCCCCCAATAAGATCTGCTCTGCAGTTCAGAAACAGATGTGCTGCACAGTTTAAATTGCTGCATTACTGCCAATGGGAGAGATGGGCTGAGTGTAAGCAATAGAGATGGGTCCAGCTACAGACCTCCACAGCTCCACGAATCAGTAGCTGCGCTGGACATCCAGCTGGATTGCAGGGTTTTGTCACTTGGTTTACTCCACTTGAGTCAGGTAACCCTCACCCCATCCCTAATCTTAACCATAGTGTAACCAGGTATTAACATTGACACATATAATAGAAACCGACAACCTCCTCGATGGAGTGGACCTCTTGAGGTCCTCAGCTAGTGTCTATTGAAGCAACAGTTATTGCATCCAATTCAATCTCCTTTGTCCCTCCACAGCAAAATGTCAATCAAAGCTCAAAATCAGCGATGTTTGACAATCATGGCTTGCACAGAAATCAATACTAGACCTTGCCATTCTCTACATACTGTATCATAGCAAGGTCCAAATTCCATTTGCTTAAAAAAATAAAAATATTAATTTGTCTTTCCAAACACTTCACATGCAGCAAGAAAACTATGAGAACACATATTTCTGCGATTTTTTCACAGGTCACATTTGCGAGTGCCATACTTGATTCTTTATACTGTATATTATAGATCAGGAGCACTAACTAATAAGTGGCCTATAATTTAAATTCCCCATAAAAATGACAGCACATGGCAAGACACCAATTGTACCATAATAAAATTGGACAACTTTACTTAACACTCAATTCTGGCGATCATGATGCAGCCTTCCTCTTTGTCACTTCCCCTGAAATGCCATCTCACTCCCCATAAGGGGAGGAGGCAACCCCGGTTAGAAAACCCTGCCCTGAATCCTTTTCAGAAGATGCCCCCTTTAGGTCTGTGTCTCCCATCTACACATGCAACACTTAACACTCTTCTACTTTATACTGCGTGAGATTAACCAGAACTGAAAAGTAGCTATCTGATATGATTTGTGAAGCAAGAGCAGTTCTTTCAGGCAGGAACCCTAAGTGTTTAAAGCAGGCCTGACCCATCACTTTAGGCAGAGGCCATGAGTGATTAGACAAGGTGCAACACTCATTTTAAAGCAAGTTAAATATATACACTCACCTAAAGGATTATTAGGAACACCATACTAATATGGTGTTTGACCCCCTTTCGCCTTCCGAACTGCCTTAATTCTACGTGGCATTGATTCAACAAGGTGCTGAAAGCATTCTTTAGAAATGTTGGCCCATATTGATAGGATAGCATCTTGCAGTTGATGGAGATTTGTGGGATGCACATCCAGGGCACGAAGCTCCCGTTCCACCACATCCCAAAGATGCTCTATTGGGTTGAGATCTGATGACTGTGGGGGCCATTTTAGTACAGTGAACTCATTGTCATGTTCAAGAAACCAATTTGAAATGATTCGAGCTTTGTGACATGGTGCATTATCCTGCTGGAAGTAGCCATCAGAGGATGGGTACATGGTGGTCATGAAGGGATGGACATGGTCAGAAACAATGCTCAGGTAGCCCGTGGCATTTAAACGATGCCCAATTGGCACTAAGGGGCCTAAGTGTGCCAAGAAAACATCCCCCACACCATTACACCACCACCACCAGCCTGCACAGTGGTAACAAGGCATGATGGATCCATGTTCTCATTCTGTTTACGCCAAATTCTACCATTTGAATGTCTCAACAGAAATCGAGACTTATCAGACCAGGCAACATTTTTCCAGTCTTCAACTGTCCAATTTTGGTGAGCTTGTGCAAATTGTAGCCTCTTTTTCCGATTTGTATTGGAGGTGAGCGGTACCCGGTGGGGTCTTCTGCTGTTGTAGCCCATCCGCCTCAAGGTTGTGCGTGTTGTGGCTTCACAAATGCTTTGCTGCATACCTCGGTTGTAACGAGTGGTTATTTCAATCAAAGTTGCTCTTCTATCAGCTTGAATCAGTCAGCCCATTCTCCTCTGACCTCTAGCATCAACAAGGCATTTTCGCCCACAGGACTGCCACATACTGGATGTTTTTCCCTTTTCACACCATTCTTTGTAAACCCTAGAAATGGTTGTGCGTGAAAATCCCAGTAACTGAGCAGATTGTGAAATACTCAGACTGGCCCGTCTGGCACCAACAACCATGCCACGCTCAAAATTGCTTAAATCAACTTTCTTTCCCATTCTGACATTCAGTTTGGAGTTCAGGAGATTGTCTTGACCAGGACCACAACCCTAAATGCATTGAAGCAACTGCCATGTGATTGGTTGATTAGATAATTGCATTAATGAGAAATTGAACAGGTGTTCCTAATAATCCTTTAGGTGAGTGTATATATACTGTATATATCCTTTTGTATTACATTTCTGTCGTCTTAATATTTCTGCCATGGTTATTGATGGAGTATATATACAAATTCAAGTATGTGCTGCATTGCTAAAAAAGAACATATTTCCAGGGAGCGAACATCCCTAGCTGAACACAATTTTGCAGGTTTTCGCCCATTCCTTTGTGAATTGTTTTTCCTGCCTCCTTGATGTCTGCCTTTCCACCAATTTTAGTATCATCTGCGAATTTCACAAGTCTACTAACTACACTGGAATTGATGGCATTTATATAAATTAGAAAAAGTAACAGTGCCAGGATAAACCCATAAGGAGCTTCACTGATGACTTCACTCCAAGTGGAGCGTTCTTCTCTGATCTGTACTTTTTATCTCCTGCCAATTAACCAACTTGAGATCCAGTTTTATAGGTTACCCCTGATGTTTACAGCTTCTAGTTTGAAAATTTAAACAGACAAAGAACAAATGTTGGGACACTGGGGCGAGCCTATTTAATGATCTACAAGTGACCAAGGCTTAGAGTTCTACTGATTATTTAAGATGGGGACACCAGAATAGCTGGGAGATAGGAGCTGAGTGGGTGTTGAGGTGATGTCAAGGCTCCTCTTAAAGTTTGATTGGAAAAGGGATGAGTGGCTGTACAACTTTCACTTCATTCACTTCTGTACCCTTTAAATCAGTTCCCGTAAGAATAGATCCATTCCTAAGCATATTCTGACATCTTTAAGGATGAAATGAGATAACATGAAGTGTAACAGTGTGGACAGATGCAACAAAATGTATTAATTGCTTTTGGATCACACAATAAAATAGAGACAAAAATGAAGTGATGCAGTAATGAAAGGACTTGTCAGAAAAATATAAGATGACTAGACAAGAACAGTGTGTTTCAGGAATATAAATTATTTTGTGGCTTTAAGGCAGAGAAATGCATGTCGGAAGCAAGCATATACTGTAAGTTGTCATAAATGTATTAGTTCCTTTTAGTTTCTTTTTTCATCACTTCCCCAGTGATTTAACATTATATGACCTGTTTAGAAATTCTAATGGATTATGTGGAGTCCTTGCCTGGAATGAGTGATTTGTTTTAGGCTGTTAACCACCGAAAGCATTGCCACTGGGACATGCTGGATCTTCTCAGTGCTGCCACAAGCTCATGTGTCATCTGGTCACAATGTGGCCCCCGAGGTGTTTGGAGTCTAACCTTCTGTAGAAAAGCACTAAATAGCATTAACTTTATACAGTATATTTACCATCCAGCATCTAATTTCAGCAGCAGTAGATGCTGCATCTATATTTTAAATGTATATTTGGTCCTTAATTGAACTACCATCATTTTATAATAGCAAGGAAAAGAAGCACAACTGCAGTACATTGCAAATATAGTATGACTTTAATAACAGAATTAATTCCGATAGCTTCTTCGCTTAGGGATAACTAAATGTAAATAATTGTGCAAAAAAGCCTGTTTAATGGTGTGGATTATGTGATCGCTAAATTTACTTTAAGCCATAGCTTAGCTTAGGCTGTTTATAACAATGTCACTTTGAAGAACCGTATGCAGTGATCTGAAACATCAGGGCAATCTGGCTCTCAATTGCTGAGTAATAACCTTCATTAAAATACTCACTTTCTCCATGACAAATGGGAACCACGGTACAGATCGATTATGACAGTTATTTTTTATTATACCATCTGAAACAACAGCCGAGATCAGAAACCTTAAGAAAAAGCCAGACAATGTGCCATTTTTATTTTCTCCTGCAAAATCACAAAGTCGGTGCACAGCAGTGATTTAAACCCTCTGTCATGGAGAACAGACTGAGTCAGTGATGGTGCCAAAAGTATTGTTGAATAATTCATACTGTGTGAAAGGTGTGCTGATTAAGGTCATTTTGACTACATCAGAGCAAACGTTTTGAATTGAATTGAACTGAATTCCTTTATTGTCATTGTGCACAGTACAATAAGATTCAGTGTGCAATTCCTCCACAAAAAAAACAATAATCTTCCCATAAAATGACAAAAATAGCACAATAAACCAATACAGACATACAATATGAAAAGATAAGTACAATGTACATATATATATATATATAGTGCAAAATCCATACCAGGAGCACTTAATGGACTTCCTAGGATGAAACTGTCTCTGTGCCTCGGGGTCTGTGCATGAAGGGCTCTGTAGCATTTGCCAGGTGGGAGAAGATCCAATAAACTTTGGCATGGCTGAGTTGAATAACTTGCACATGCTGGTGGCTATCCTGTGGCAGTATGCACTATCGATGTCCTCCAGGTCTGGAAGCTGCACTCTTGATACAACCCACTGTAGAACTATCCGATCAGCAGCTGTGCAGGTGAGATACCACACACAAATACAATGGGTTAAAATACTCTGAGTGGTGCAGCAGTAGCAGGTCAGCAGCATCTGTTGAGGGCAGCCATCTTTTTTCGACATTCTTAAGAAAAACAGTTGTTGCTGTGCCTTCTTTAGCAGTACCATGGTGTTAGCTCATCCATGAAAGGTCCCTGGTGATATAAATCCCCAGGAACCTAAAGCTTGATGCACACTCCATCCTGTCCCCATTGATGAAAACTGAAGCATGATCCTCCTTACATGATCTTCTGAAATCGATGATGAGCACCTTGGTCTTCCATTTTTGTTGAGTGTTAGGTTGCTCACTGAGCACCAACTCACCTGCACTGTGTAGGTTGATTTCTCAGTACTGGAAATTAGTCCAATCACTGTTGTGTCATCAGCAAATTTTATTATGGGATTGGTGGTATATGCAGGTGCACAATCGTAAGAGCAGAGGGAGTAGAGGATGGGGCTCAGTACACAGCCTTGAGGTGTGCCTGTGTTCAGGGTTATTCTGGATGAGAAATGGGGGTCCAGCCTTACCACCTGATGGAGCTCTGACAGGAAACTGATGATCCAATTACAAAGTGGTATGCTGAGGCCCAACTGGTGCAGTTTATGGATGAGCTGGGAAACGGACAACATTACTGAATATAGAGCTATAGTCTACAAATAGCATCCTTACTTATGTACCCGGTCCCTCTAGATGAGTCAGGTCTGTGTGCAGAGCCAGATAGATGGCATCCTCTGTAGATCTATTGGCTCTGTTAACAAATTGATATGAGTCCAGGGTGGTGGGGATGTTGGCTTTAATGTAACAGAGAACCAGTCTTTCAAAGCACTTCGTCATTATCGGTGTCAGAGCAATTGGATGATAGTCATTCATATTAGTAATGTTGGTTTTCTTCAGCACTGGTACAATAATGGCTGACTTAAGGAATGCAGGGACCATTTCCAATGTCAAGCTGCTCAGCACAATTTCTAAGCACCTGTCCTGGAACTGTCAGTACCAGCAGGTATACTTGGATTGACCCTCTGCAGCGTGTGTCGTACATCAAACATCCTCAGTCTGAAGGTGGGAAACTTGGCATTCTCTGTGGCTATAGTCTTTCCAGGTGGAGCACAGTTGTTAGGTTGAAAGCGGGTAAACAATGTGTTGAGATCTTTGGCCAATATGACATCACTGTGGGGAGAGACAGGGCTGCATTTGTGGTCAGTAATAGCTCTAATGCTTTTTCCACATGCCCCATGTATCCATGCTGTTAAAATGGTCTTCTACACATTTCCTGTAGATGTCTTTGGCCTTTTTTTATACCTTTTTTTTAGGTTTGACCTGACAAAACTGTATGCTATGGGTTTTCCCGATTTTTAAATGCCTGGTTACATGCTTTGAAAAGATGTTTCACCTCTTTTTGTTCATCCATGGTTTGTTCATCCATCTTCTTCTCCATAGTGACATTATCCACACAGCAATGGGTACAGAAAAGAACACTGGATGCGTATTTCCTCCAGGTCTATCTCTGTGCCCCGTGCAGCCTGCTGGGCAAACAATTCCCACTGTGTGCATTCAAAGCAGTCCCTGAGTTATGATATGACTTGCTCAGGCCATATTTTAACTATCTTTGTGACAGCTTTGTTTCTGCGGAAAAGAGGTCTGCATGCAGGCATCAAAAAATAATGAAAAATGGTCAAGAGTGCCCAAGGGGTGGGGCAAGGAGGGCTCTGTAGGAGTCTTTTACATTTGAATATATTTTATCTGGGGTGTTTGATCCCCTGGTGGGGCCATGTACATATTGGTAAAATTTCTGGAGCACAGTTTGATGATCTGTATGGTTAAAGTCCCCAACAATAATGTAGGCAGCTTCTGAATGAGTGTCCTGTTTTTTACTGATAGCCAAGTGCAGCTATGTCAGCACTAGCTTAGCATTAGACTGAAGTGGAATGTACACTGCTATAATGATAACAACAGAGAATTCCCTTGGTAGATAAAAAATGGCTTGCATTTGAACATTAAGTATTCCAAATCGGAGGAGCAGTAACTGTCTTTAGCAGTGTGGTTTGCATAAGTCATTACATATATAGACACAGAGCCTAAGCCCTTGCTCTTACCAGAGCTCACTGTCCTGTCAGCTCGATACACACACCGGCCAGCTAGCTCCACAGTTCCATCGGGAACCAGGTTGTTCAGCCACGTCTCCATAAAAATCAGCGCACAGTAGTCCCTCATTGATTGTTGCGTATTGAGCCACAGCCTTAATTTGTCTGGTTTGCTGGTAAGTGATCAGACATTTGATAGAAAGATGCTTGGTAGTGGTGATCTGTGTGAAGCCTTAGATAGTCGTGCCCGAACACCTGCATGCTGTCGTCTTTTCTATTTCCTTTTCCGAATCCACCTCTGTCTCCACCTTGGCAGGGTGGCAATGCAGTGAGCTTCTGGTATTTTGGGCTATCTCTGCTGGGATACTACTAAAGTTAAAAGAATTGTAAAAAATATGTTCACATCAACTCCATGCAACTGCATG
This sequence comes from Polypterus senegalus, assembly GCF_016835505.1. NCBI lineage: Eukaryota > Metazoa > Chordata > Cladistia > Polypteriformes > Polypteridae > Polypterus > Polypterus senegalus. The sequence continues at coordinate 126,369,612 of NC_053163.1, read as the reverse complement.
AACAATTCACACTACTGGTACATAATAGAATGAAAAGAACTGTTAAATAACAAAAGAAACATCGAAGAGAGTGCAAAGCCGCTGTTTCCAGAAGCACCACCATGACTTGGGATATTCCAACCCTGTTTTTATACTTGGGGGTTTGCCAACAGCTTCCCTATGACCCTGACTGGAATAAGTAGGTTTGGAAAATGGATAGATAGATGGGTTGCCAAAACCATACATCTCTTGGGGTGAGTCTCGATCACCATTGAACTGTTATTTATCATCCTCTGAAGTGAGTCTTTGTGTTTTGGTAGCACAGTACTTAGAACTACCGCCTACAATGCCAAGGTGCCAGGTTCCGTTCTCAGGCCAGTCAATGCCTGTGTGTTGTTTGCATGATCACATCTGTCTATACTTATTTCCTTCAGTTTCTGCAAAAGACTAGCTTGTTAGGGTAATTGAGTTGCCAGTTCATTTAGTACACCCTCAACCTTTCAAGCACATTCTGCATTCCAACACAAATTCAAATGAGCATTAGAATAGGCCTAACAAGTGATCTTAGCGCATCTGAGTGTGGCATGGTAGATTACGGTAGACATGTCAGTACTACTGTAGAATCCCTCAAATAGCTTTCATAATGGACCTTTCATGCAAAAGTTTCAATGGTTTACTGAAAAAGGTGTCAAATGCAAAAAACTCCCAGTGATAGATAAGACAGCGTGTCAAAAGAGATTGATAAGAATCTTACAAGCAATCAGATGGGCCACAACTAACTAAACCATACCTGAATTCAACAGTGGTGTGCAGAATCTCATCTCAAAACATTCTACTTATCAGACTTTATTAAAATGGCCTACAACAGCCAAAGAGATGGAGTATCCCAGTGTTGTCCAATAAAAAATAGGAAAGTGCATCTCCAGTGGGCAGAGCAGCATCAAACTAGGCCATTTAGGCATCAAAAGGTTGCTTGGTTAGGCAAATCCAGGTTCATTTTGCAAAATGCTGACTGAAGTAGTCGAATGTGGCGCAGGAAACAGGAGCTCAAGTGAGAAGAACCCAGTAGCAGCCTGTGGTGCTTCATGAGTAGGGAAGGTGGTAACAAGTCCCTCTCTTTTCCATCTATAATCACCCATTTCTTTACATCCATTGTAATGTCTGATTGAATCCTTCAATCTGTATATTTATTGAGAAGATTAAGGAAATACAGTGGTGTGAAAAACTATTTACCCCCTTCCTGATTTCTTATTCTTTTGCATGTTTGTCACACAAAATGTTTCTGATCATCAAACACATTTAACCATTAGTCAAATAGAACACAAGTAAACACAAAATGCAGTTTTTAAATTATGGTTTTTATTATTTAGGGAGAAAACAGAAATCCAAACCTACATGGCCCTGTGTGAAAAAGTAATTGCCCCCTTGTTAAAAAATAACCTAACTGTGGTGTATCACACCTGAGCTCAATTTCTGTAGCCACCCCCAGGCCTGATTACTGCCACACCTGTTTCAATCAAGAAATCACTTAAATAGGAGCTGCCTGACACAGAGAAGTAGACCAAAAGCACCTCAAAAGCTAGACATCATGCCAAGATCCAAAGAAATTCAAGAACAAATGAGAACAGAAGTAATTGAGATCTATCAGTCTGGTAACGGTTATAAAGCCATTTCTAAAGCTTTGGGACTCCAGCGATCCACAGTGAGAGCCAATATCCACAAATGGCAAAAACATGGAACAGTGGTGAACCTTCCCAGGAGTGGCCGGCCGACCAAAATTACCCCAAGAGCGCAGAGACGACTCATCTGAGAGGTCACAAAAGACCCCAGGACAACTTCTAAAGAACTGCAGGCCTCACTTGCCTCAATTAAGGTCGGTGTTCACGACTCCACCATAAGAAAGAGACTGGGCAAAAACGGCCTGCATGGCAGATTTCCAAGACACAAACCAATGTTAAGCAAAAAGAACATTAGGGCTCGTCTCAATTTTGCTAAGAAACATCTCAATGATTGCCAAGACTTTTGGGAAAATACCTTGTGGACTGATGAGACAAAAGTTGAACTTTTTGGAAGGCAAATGTCCCGTTACATCTGGCGTAAAAGGAACACAGCATTTCAGAAAAAGAACATCATACCAACAGTAAAATATGGTGGTGGTAGTGTGATGGTCTGGGGTTGTTTTGCTGCTTCAGGACCTGGAAGGCTTGCTGTGATAGATGGAACCATGAATTCTACTGTCTACCAAAAATCCTGAAGGAGAATGTCCGGCCATCTGTTCGTCAACTCAAGCTGAAGCGATCTTGGGTGCTGCAACAGGACAATGACCCAAAACACACCAGCAAATCCACCTCTGAATGCCTGAAGAAAAACAAAATGAAGACTTTGGAGTGGCCTAGTCAAAGTCCTGACCTGAATCCAATTGAGATGCTATGGCATGACCTTAAAAATGCGGCTCATGCTAGAAAACCCTCAAATAAAGCTGAATTACAACAATTCTGCAAAGATGAGTGGGCCAAAATTCCTCCAGAGCGCTGTAAAAGACTCATTGCAAGTTATCGCAAACGCTTGATTGCAGTTATTGCTGCTAAGGGTGGCCCAACCAGTTATTAGGTTCAGGGGCAATTACTTTTTCACACAGGGCCATGTAGGTTTGGATTTTTTCTCCCTAAATAATAAAAACCATCATTTAAAAACTGCATTTTGTGTTTACTTGTGTTCTATTTGACTAATGGTTAAATGTGTTTGATGATCAGAAACATTTTGTGTGACAAACATGCAAAAGAATAAGAAATCAGGAAGGGGGCAAATAGTTTTTCACACCACTGTATGTAAACTTTTCTCACTGTTGTTTGATTATATTAGGTATAAAATCTGTGTCTTGGTTAAAATGTCTTTTTGACAAAGCAAAATCAAGTTCAAAGACTGTCTGGCATGTACTGTACCTACTTTATGGAGCGGCAAATAACGACATTCACTGCTGTGTTTAGAACAATTCACTGACAGGTAGAGCAATGCTGTTCCCTTGCTTAGAACAGAAAATAAATACAAACTAAAGAAAATGTATTCCTTGTTTTTTTCCTGCAATGATAACATGAGTTGTAGATCCTTCTAGCATATGGATTGTCCCTACACAACTGTTTGAACTGTACTTCATATGCAGATGTTTACTTAGCCAGACTTTCCTTTTCCAGTTATGGTTTTAATCCCAAGCAATTATTAGAAAGGATCTTCCTCATTTTTTCCAATAATTTTTGAGTTGAGTTACAGACTCTTCAGAATTCCTTTCTTCTTAGTGTGCTCTACCTGCTTTTCAGTGTTCCACATGATAATCACGGCTTGGTTGAATGCCTAGCCATTTATGCAAAACCTCTTTCACCTCATCTTCATCATCATCTTCTTCTAGTTGTAAAGCCGCTGTTACTTCCTATCAGTGAAGTCAACAGCTTCTTATCAGTGCTTAATGTCGATGCACCCTAGCTTGGTTTCTGTTGCAAGATGGATTATTGTGAGTGAAACCAGAAGGTCCAGAAGATGAAAGGGTACACCAAGATTCATAGTGAGGGACAGGCAAAAGTTCAGAACTGGGAGATCAACATCAGACAAGCAAAGCCAAATGGGAAAAATGAAAGTGAAAAGTTAAGGGAAAGAAATGAATTCAAAAATGAAAAACAAAACTAGACCCTAGGAACTACCTGAACTCAAGGTATCTATCTCTAATAAACATTTATATGAATCAAAGTGTAGCCACCAAGCGATAAAAACTGAATCACTGCCACATTTATATCATTACATTATGATATAAATTGTGAATTATTTATTTGATTGTGATCAAGTGACAAACAACGTCAGGATGCAACTGAATTAAATTCTATCGTGTGTCATTCAAAATGACCTGAAAATTTTAAAAATCAAATGAATGCAGTATAAATAGTTAATTAAATCAAAATACACATCAGATGTGTCAGTTGCTACTACAAACTAAATTGTATAGACATAGGCAGGATAAAGCTCTTGAATGCTTAAGCAGGTATGAATCTCAGCTTCTTTACAACATTCGCCCAACAAAAATCAAGCAACGCCTCTCTGCTCTTCTTTCAACAGATCAATAGACAAATGGCCACATTCCTGACTTGGCCGGCACTATCCACCAGACTAAGGATCATAATATACAGAGCCTAATGCTAGCCCCTCACAAACAAAACGAACCGACCAAGCAAAACGATCACCTCAAACTACAATAGCGTCAGTAATGTGAAGAGTTACAATGACTTACTTCAGCTCTGTTACAAATATGGCAGCAGTGAAAAGTGGACTATAGAAAGAAACCGTTTTAAAAAAGCAAAAGAAGCCAACAAAGATGGCTCCCAAAACATGGCATTGTTGTCAATTAGGGGTTATTGATATCACAGATTTTATTTCTGTATATTCATACATTTTATACTTGTTGTTAATTTTGATAATTATATTTATTTCTTTATTTATATTCACATTATCATTTTGTTTTACAAGTTATACAACTTGACATCATCACAATGATTTTATTTAAGAGGTTGGTGTACTAGTCCTGGAGGTAGTATAAAAATATTTTTACAGAGTCGGGAATTTGTGTATTCTATAAATGCAATTTTGACAAGCATTTTGCATTTTTCTTTAGATTCTGTTTTGGTTCAGGTTTGTTTGCTTGTTTTTTGTTTGTTTTTTATGACAATTTTTACCCCTACATTTTGGCCTTTATTTATAATTTTGGAAATCCTTTCGGGCGGCATGGTGGTGCAGTGGTAGCGCTGCTGCCTCGCAGTTAGGTGACCTGGGCTTGCTTCCCGGGTTCTTCCCGTGTCCGCGTGGGTTTCCTCCCACAGTCCAAAGACATGCAGGTTAGGTGCATTGGCGATTCTAAATTGTCCTTGGTGTGTGCTTGCCCAGAGGGGACTGGGCGGTCTTGTGGTCTGGAACCCCTACAGATTTTATTTTTTTTCTCCAGCCTTTGGAGTTTTTTTTTTTTTTGTTTTTTCTGTCCACCCTGGCCATCGGACCTTACTTATTTTATGTTAATTAATGTTGACTTATGTTTATTTTTTATTGTGTCTTCTATTCTTCTATTCTTCATTTTGTATGAAAATGTGCTATATAAATAAATGTTGTTGTTGTTGTTGCTTGGGGTGTGTGTGTGTGTGTGTGTGCCCTGCAGTGGGCTGGCGCCCTGCCCGGGAATTGTTTCCTGCCTTGTGCCCTGTGTTGGCTGGGATTGGCTCCAGCAGACCCCCGTGACCCTGTAGTTAGGATGTAGCGGGTTGGATAATGGTTGGTTGGCTGAAATCCTTTCTGTCAGAACAGGCATAGCAAACATATGCTGTAATTAAGCTGAAGTATTATCTGTCTGAAAGAGTTTCGAGGACAAAAGCACCATATTGGCTATTAATTTAGAAGCTTTCAAAAAGTTTGTGGAAGATCATCTTCCCAAGAACTGAGTATGACACTGAACGTATTCCCAATGTTCAAATGGAGTTCTCTTTCAGGATTGAGTACATATATCCATTTCTCTGTTTTTAACCCTGCTTATGAAGTCCAGGGATGTGTGATTTTTGAACCTGTCCTTGAAACACGGTCAGTAAGGCAGAAAGAAAACCAAGCTTATGCAATATATTCAGAATGATCAGAAAAGCCTGTTTTGTCGGAGTGGTTGACCAACACAATTATCTTTGACCTTATCATCTCCCTAAAGAGGGCATGCAATTCATACATACTCCATAGGAGCAGTGATAATGTATTAGAATACCCATTGGTCTCACAAATGCTCCTATTATGTTTCAATGTTTTAAAAATGTGGGATAATGTGTACGACCCAGAAGATATTCAGGAATTTAGCAAGCATTTTGGTCAGCACATTGATGAAGTCTGGGAAGTGCTACATAGACAGAAACGGCGAAATATAAATGAAGTTCAATAAATTGAGTTTCAGGAGACAGACATACTATATTAAAGGAGTAATCTTCAGAAACAGATACTGCATCCGTCTTAAAGAAGTCAAGGCTGTCCAAGCTCTAATATTAAAATTCTGTGGACGCTAAAGGACGAGTGTGACGACACTAGGCTGAAGCTGCCTGTGCATACAGTTTATTTTCAGTTTCCCTTGTGGCCTCAGTGCAAGAGCAATAAAGAGATATTAAAATGTGCTTGGTCAAACTTTTCAGTTACAGAATACACAATAAAATGTTTAATATCCTTTTAATTAGCTCACACTATACTGGGCTCCTTTATATCACTAATTAAGGTACAAATGTCTTTCAATGAGGTATGAAGTTGTTAGAACTGCTGAATCACAGCTCCAGGAGACACATTTTTAAACTCCAGCCCAGTCGCTGAGGATTTCTTTTTTCATTTTTTTCAGTGCCAATTGGTTTCTTCTTATAAATCTAAGGATGTCAATTTAAGTGGAAAATTAAACTGGCTGGCACAAGTGTGTTTGAGTGCTGGGGTGCCCTTTGATGGGCTAGTGGCACATTCAGAGTTGGTACCTCCATTGCTTAGGCTCTAGCCCTCTGTGATTTTAAATCTTTCTATATTATAATAAAAAAAAAATCCTGCAACGAGATGAGACTTTATGGAAGATTTTTTCAAGTCCCGCGAGTCCAGACCTTGGCCACGAGATGTTTTCAAGTCACGCCCTCCTCTCAACCATAGAAAACCACACACACAGTACTCTTACCTGTCATTCGTGTGAACGCTTTTGACAGACACAGACACGATGAGATATTTCATCACAAAGGGTTATCAACAGTAAAAATGAATACACAGGCAATCCTAGCACCGAGAAACGAAGTCAAATGACTTAACGTGAAAACTGACGATCGTTACACGGCAAATTGGTTAAATGCGTATCAATAAACGATGCAGAAACAGTTGGTGGTGATTGTGTGGAAGATGAAACATCAACTTACAATATCCTGAACTGATTGGCTCCAGCAGACCCCCATGACGCTGTAGTTAGGATATAGCGGGTTGGATAATGGATGGATGGATGGATGTCTACAACTGTTAACACGGTCTGGTTTTCCTCCGCACGAATTACTGTAGAAAGAAGGATGTATCCAAGAAAGGCAATATAGTACATCTCCCACGGATAGCATTAGACAACAAAGGAGATCTTGATATGCCATTCGTATTAAAACGTTAACCGTTTCCCGTTAGAATAGCTTTTGCAAAGACAATTTACAAATCTCAGAGCCAAACATTCGAAAAAGTTTTATTTAATCGAGAGAAAGAAACGAAATTCAATCATGTGCAGTTATACGTGGTGTTGTCATGATGAAAGTCCAAACACAGAATCACAATTCAATGTGATATTGACGAAAATTTAATTGAAAACATTTTTTTGTTCCCGATACATGAGCAGCACAACCGCAAAGAGGCTAGAGTGTAGCGCAAACATGGGGGTTGGCAAGCGGTTCAGAAAATGGATGGAAATATTTTTCTTCTTTAGTGCTGCATCTGGAATATGATTGACTATAAGCTAAAATAAAGTGAAATTTATTTTTGTCTCTCAGCGTTATCCATACATGTGTTGCCCTAAAAGAATATTGGTTTATGTAAAGTGAATACAATAACCCTTGGACTTTGATTTCTACCACCCTAAAGGGATAAAATGACAGAAATATCTTGACTAAAAATGCAACATCTTTCTAGCTTTTAATTTACATTAAGCAACACAACAAGTGAAACTGCATGAGCAGTGCTTCCTGATTCCTTGGGCTTTCTGACCCCTTGTTTCTGAATTCTTAAGATTTGAAACTAGGTTATAATGTGTTGCTTATCTAAGATCTGCTTTCCTGATTATACATTTTTCCACAAATGTCTGCACTCTTTTTCTTAGATGAGCTTACAAAATGAGGCTCCTCCATTACTTATTCAAATAATGCATAGCTTCATGAAGCGGGCAGTTTTAGATACACATACAAACGTAAAGACGATATCTGTTTTTGGTGACATTTTGGAAGTATCTTGACAAAAACGAAGGAAATAACCTACATGGAACACACTCCCATCTATCTACACAGGAGGTGATGCTGTTGACAGGGTGAACAGAGTTGAATTTCTTGGATTGATGAACTGAAGTGAACACTCAGACACACACACACATTTCTGCTCTTTTCAAGAAGACACACCAATACATTTACTTCCTTAGATGTCTGAGAAAACCTTGGATTTCTCCATTTGTTCTCACTAAGTACTACTGTATATGTGCACGGTGGCATCCAACGTCACTATCTGTTGTGGAAAGCCAGCCCCCGAACACAGCCAGACATTGACCAGAATGTCCAAAACACACACATTTTTTCCTCAACAGCACCACAATGCCTTATTACCAACAACAACTGTCCCATGAGGGCTGGGTTTCTCCCATAGCGGGGTGCTGACATACTTTCATCCACGGTCTGGTCCTGTAAAATAACAAGAATAGGGTGCGGAGACGTCATCCCGACACCACCTACTGGCATCTTTCGTCATGCCATACGGACGATGTCTCCACAGATGACCGGCCCCATGGCACTTGTAACATCGACAGCCCCCCTGCCTTTCCAGTGCCTTCCGGACCTGAAAACAGGACAGGAACGCCTGTGCCTGCGACTCCCCAGTCAGGTTTGGAGCTTCTCTCCATCCCCCTGGAGAGCGCTCTCTCACCGTACGTGAGCTCTCGGGCTCACGTTTCCTTCTGTCGGGAGACCTTCCTGTCTTTCTCCCTTTAGTTTGGGATGCTGCAACAGCCTGAATCCCCTTATGGGATAACGAGGGACTTCGTACTGTTTGTACTCCTCTCGATCGGGTTATGAGCGCTGTGGCTTCGTGGAGCGGGGCGGTCTGTGTGCCGACACACACCAGCCGACACGTCCCCCATGCCTCTTCTCCCACTGCATACCTGGTACCTGTCCCCCGATTTACTGTAGGACGCCCTGCTACTTGAGTCCGGTCACCCATGTCTTGGCTCCCTTCTCTAGGGCTTCCTCTTTCCTTTACAGTACCGGTAGTACTCACCTGTACCGCATCGACACTTTGGCTGGAGAATTCTATGTTGTACTTCCCCCCCGCACTCCTTTCTGGCCGTCAGGGAAGCCTCCGTTTTCTTCTCCAACCTGTCAATCACTTCTTGCATTAACCGCAGGACCTTAAGGAGTAACTGTACAGGCTAAAGGGCTTCCTCCAGCTCCCATACAGCCACCAGCAAAACCAAAACATCAGCCGGCAGTGGACTTACAGTTCATTCGGTCCTCCTGGCCGGCTGTGAGCCGTGGAATTCCTGTGCACGCTCAGTTGGGTCATCGTCCGTCTCAGGATTGATGTTCGTTGGTTCCGCCGTTGACCAATCACCAGCGGGAACACAACACACCCTGTCCAATCCTTTGGCTGCCTCTGGGAGGGACTTCCAGTCCTCCAGCGCTCCCTCCACCCTATGAGTGGACTCAATCGGGAAAGACTGTTCCGGGTACTTTCTGCCCTGTGACCCTTCTATGGTCTGTAGCGATTCCTCTTCTTCTCCCGCTGCCATCTCGCCGTCACTCCATGGGTCGACCCGTGCTTCCGCAAAGACGACGCATGATGCAGGCACCGCTGCCTTCAGGGTACGTCTGCCCTTCTTCTTCCCCATCTTATGGAACGACTTTATCCGTGGACCTTGGCGAACATTGTAGATCCAGCTGCTGGCCTTGGTGTGCTTACTGCAGTGTGTGCGCGCCTTTGTCTGTTGTGCTGGCTGCCTCCACAAAATTATTTTTTACGAAGGGTCCCTATCTTTTAGCAGGTGGAGGGTCCCATCTAGGATGCCATTGTTGAAAGCCAGCCCCCGAACACAGCCAGACAGACACTAGAATGTCCAAAACACACATGTGTATTCCTCAACAACTGTCTCTTTCTCTTTCTCTGACCACCACTCCCCTCCTCACAAGCTCTGTCTTCTTCCTCACAACTCCGGCTCATCTACTGGAGGGAGGTGGACCCTTTTATAATCACACGGATGGGCTCCAGGTGCTCTGTCCGATGTCACTTCCTGTTGTGGCTGAAGTGTCAGATGAGCACCCGGAAGCACTCCGGGTCCCCCTGGGATTTCTTCTAGCAGCACTTCCTGGTGTGGCAGAAGTGCTGCCATCCAGGGTTCCATGACCATTCGGGCGCCCCCTGGTGGTGGCCACGTCCTCTTATAGGTATGAGCTTCCCAGCTCTGTTCCGGTGGCCCCCAAGCAGACCAGGGTGGCTGCCCTCTCGTGGCCCAGGGGATGTATTGTCCCTCTCGTGGACAGTCCAGGCGTCCCAGCTGAGTATGGACCCCGGCCATCTGCCATACTGTGTATGGAGACTGCTGAGCGGAAAACCACAAAGCACTGCAGTGGGAAGTCGGCACAGCATATCACTGGCACAGAGATGCCTTCTGGGCAGAATATGTCTAACACTTGCTGCATTAGAAAGGCAAACAGGATTATTAAAGAACTCAGACAGCCTGCACTTTTCTCACTCTTTCCTGGCAAACCATTTGCACCAGTAAATTGAGGGACAGTTTCTATAAATACAGGCCTTAAGATTCCTGAACAGCCAGCCATATTAACATATTCTGCATGTGTTCTTTTCTTCAAGTCTACTGAACAGCTAGTCAAAATAACAATAATGTACTGTATGTCTTCATGTATGTATGCAGTATACTATATGAAATTTTTGTGTGTGTATTTATCATTTCTTATTGTACAGGAAGATTCACTCGAAAGAGACCCTGTATATTATGTTGTAACTCCCGTGAGGATGAAGCAATCTGAACCAAAAAAATACGTTATATACCTTGACGTCTGCGTAATCAATTGCATTACATGTGATGCTGGAAATGGTTTCCATTTTCTGCTATACACATTTCGACATGACGTTCCATGTTCCTGAACATGCATCTTGGGGGGAATAGCAGCAATTTCACATTAGATGTTTTCGTTCAAATCTTCCACATTGCGAGGCTTGTTCCGATAGATTGAGCATACCCCAAAGGAAGAAGTCTGGTGGTGTCAGATCTGGCAACCGTGGTGGCCAGAGCCCACTTGAAATTACCCTGTTGCCAAAGAAGGACTCAATTTCTGCTATGCTCCTTGTCAATGTGTGACACATTGTTCTATCTTGCTGGAAGTAACTTTCCATTAATTCACGATCATCCAGTTGATTTTGACATTGCTTAAATGAATTGGTAACCCAATAGGTTCGCACCTTGAAGACACACTGCTCAATAATGTACACCAACGTCTTGATGAGAAGTTGAGTGACTGAGTGAAGGGATATGGGCAGCATGCACCCAGAAGTTGCAAACAGAGGTTAAATGTCGTGACAACTGTCCAGTGCCTACCTCATCACTCCACCGCAGGGGCATCCTAACTTGTTCGAAGCTCCATATACTGGGGAGCACATTGCACGTTGCTTTGTTCAGATTGCTTTGTCCTAGCGAGAGTTATTACAGAATATGTGGGGCCTCTTTCGAGTGAATCTCCCTGTATTACTGTCACTATTTTGAGGAGACATGCAAGTAAGAATTTCATGGTACTATATACACATAACAGTAAACTTGAACTACTGGACTAATCGACCAATTGACTAAGCATGTTTAGCAAATAGATTAATGGCTGTAACTCTAATAAGACAGCAAAGGTGATTTCACCTTTATGAAATAAAATACAGTACATGTCCAGACGTTTGTGGACCTCTGACCATCACACCTATATGAGCTTTTTGACTATCCCTTTCCAAAACTATGGACAATAAAATGGAGTTTACACCCCCTTGGCAGTCTCCACTCAGCCAAGAGAGCATTTGTGAGGTCAGGTACTGAGGAGTTCAGTAGGGTTGACATCAGGGCTCTCTGCCATCCACTCATATTCCTCCATGTTCTTTATGAACCTGGTTTTATGTGCAGGATTAGAGTCCTGAATAAACAGAATAGGGCCTCCCCCAAACTGTTACCAAAAAGTTGGGAGCTCACATTTGTCTGAAGTGTCTTTGTATACTATAACGATATAATCCTATTACATGAACAGTATCATTGGTCTCCTAGCCTAGACCAAGAATAACAGCTCCAGACAATTAATCCTCCTTCACCAAACTTTACAGCAGCCGCTATGCCATCTGGAAGGTACAGATTTGTCTATCACTGCCAGACAGACAGCACCAGAGCGCAATGGTGCCATGCTTTACTCCACTCCACTTAGTGATCTTAGACTTGTGTGCAGCTGCTGGGCCATGGAAACCCATTTTATGAAGCTCCCGGCACTCTGTGAGTGATGGACAATTGCTACGTGTTGTGCACTCCTGTGAGTTTGTGTGGTCTGCCACTTCATGACTAAGCTGTTGTTGCTTCTAAATACTTCCAAAGTATTCCAATTTCTCTGCCACCACACAAGTGTGCTGAAGATTAATGGAGGGGCTGTGAAATGGACAATAGTCAAATCATTTGTCTGTCAAAAAGCAGAATAGAAAAATCAAAGTTAAAGATCAGAACTGAAAGTCATTAGCCATAATGAATAAGAGATTCAGTCACAAAGCATAGTTACAATATCCACAAACCTAAACTGACCTGGAAGCGTCAAGGCTGACATTTATACCTTTTACCAAGGTGGATTAAGACCCCCACATGCTCCTAGGTGACTTAGCCCCTTAACAGACAGTTGATCACACTTTTAGCAAAGCAAAGTGCAGATAACGGCTTATTTAATGCAGTATGGTATTTCTCGCTCTTAATTTTGACATGAGACTCGATTGCTTCATCAAGGTATTCTCCCCCTTGGTCATGTCAACTCACAGATACTCGATCTTTTCTTGGCGAGTACCCAGAACTCCCTGATGGTAGATGCACCACTGCCTACGACCCTGTGATGTGAAGCATTGCACACTTCTGATTAAGTCTGAATAGAAACTGCCTAGCAACACAAACCACAAATAGCACAAAATGGCGGCATGCATAGCAACAACAAAATGGTGGCACAGGAAAAGTTATTTATTATTAACACAATGAAAAACACTTCAAATGCAAACATAAAGGGAATGACTAGATTCTTTGAACTCTTACTCTAAACTGAAAGGAAAAAATTTAGAGGGGACGAAAAAAATTAAAATCATAACAAAATCATAACACTACTCCAACAAACCTTGCTTAAAAAAAATATGCATAAAGTGAAAATACAACCATTTTTAGTTCAGCGCTAAGACAGCGTTTCTCAACCTTTAAGTATTTGCGACCCGAGTTTTCATAACAGTTTTAATCGTGCCCCACCCCCAACATTTTTTTGAAATGTAGATGCATATTTTATTATACCTACTTAACTTTTATCGACATTTATCTAAGTCTATATCTATTGTTCTAGTATCAGAATGTAGTTTAAGTTCATTTGTTTTGGTTTCAACAGATGTTTTTTTCATATTTTTGATTCTTGTTTTCTTTTTTTTACATCTTCGCGCCCCCCTTTTTGTCACTTCGCGCCCCCTAGGGGTGCCCGCCCCACAGGTTGAGAACCACTGCGCTAAGACATTCACACACTGAAACTGCCCTGATTTTGAGTCGCCAGTTAATCTTTGAGATTGGGGAACCTGAAGAACGAGACTCCCAAATGGAGGGAGGTCCTTTGAACTTACCGCCATGATCAGATTCAAACGCAGGACTCCTGAGCTGTGAGACTGCACTGCTAAGCACTGAGTCCTTAAAGTCCAGTCATGTTTTCCATTAACATAACATTTTCAAAGACCCTTAATCCAGTTCAGGGTTGCAGGGACTCACAGCCTATTTCTGGAGTATTAGTTCAAGGCAGGAACCAGCCTCGGACCTGACCAGTTCTCCACACACCACGCTGACTTAAAGCTAATTTGGAGTTCTGCTTGACTTAATAAACACATTTCTCGGGATGCGGGAGGAAAACCTTTGCCAGCATGGGAAGAACATGAAAACTCTACATGGACAATGACCACACATGGACTCTGGAACTGTGAGTGAGGCAGCAAGCTAATCAGTGAGCTAATCGTTTATGCCATCAATATCTCATACAATATTTTTTTCTTAATAGAATTTACGTCCTGTGGTGGGCTGGCACCCTGCCCGGGGATTGTTTCCTGCCTTGTGCCCTGTGTTGGCTGGGATTGGCTCCACCAGACCCCCGTGACCCTGTAGGTAGGATACAGCGGTTTGGATAATGGATGGATGGATGGAATTGAATCAACTATTTTCACCTTAGACTTAATCTTAAATTAGACAAACACAGACTGACTCGGTGCTCACGTTTCAGTTACTGTAGAGATAGAGATAGCGGCTAAGTGCTTTCAGATATGAAGAAATAAAATTTTCAAGAAGCCAAGCAGCTGGAACTGTTTTTTCAATCTTAAAAGCAGCACAGGCTCAAAAATAATATTTCAGGCACTGACTTATCTGTAAACTGTACCATAGGACTTGGCTGAAGGGTCGCCTGTGCAATGGGTGACCCTTCAGTCTTCTTTGTCACTCCAGCTTATTACCCGATTATGGTAAAAAAAAATGCCACTCACTCCAGCTCTACAACCCTACATCTCTCACTCTGCTAACACAAAACTTGAAGTCTCTTAAACTGACACACACTAAATCATCTCAGTAGAAAAAGGCAGACTGACACACTTGCAGCTGGCAAGCTGTAGAGGAAAAAAATCGCAAGGCACAAATACGTTTCCTTCTATAAAAGATTCCAGCTCCTGCTGTGTGATACCCTTGGCCCACCGGGAAATACAAGGCCAGCTGCATGAGCAGGATTTTCTTCTATGCTTAAACATTTAACATTTTTTTTCTGATAGTATAAATATCATAAATAAAAAATACAGCTAAATGCATGTGGCAAAAGAAAATTAGTGTTATTTTGGTGATGGATTTGCAGCCTTAGGGAGTGACAAAGGGACGCAGTGGCCTTACAGCTTAAGCAGACTACAGTAGATCTGTGTGCAGTCTGCATGTGCTCCCCTTGTCCATTTTGGGTTAGACATAAAGACTGGAGCATGGATGTGTGAGTGTGACCACCAAATAAACTGGTGACCTGTCCAGTGCTGGCCCCTGCTTTGAACCTGATATTACTAGCATGGGTAGAGTTTGACATTTTATGCTTGGGGAGGCTGACAGACCATAAAATTACATTTTTTAGAGTCACAGCTCTACTGCTGCATTGTTACATCACAGGTCAAGTTGGGGAGAATACACTGGTAAAGCATGTTGCTGCACCCACAATACAACAAAGCACCCATCCTCTGGAAATGACCCTCTATCTGCCGCAGCCAGATGTTACGTGGGCGACCCCTTGGCCTGGTCCAGCCACTCAGGTCCACATCAATGAGGTCCATGTGAGCTGGATCACCCTCATTGAATCACACCACATGGCCACAGTGATGTAACTAACGCTTCCTCACAATGCAGATAATGTGCCTTATTCGAGACTCCATGAGTCACTCATTTGACACAAAGTCAAACCAACGGTACCCAAAGAAACACAGCACTGAAGGAGCCGAGTCTTCATCTCACGTCACTGGATAGCGTCTACAGTATGTCTCCCAACCATATAACAAAACAGGCTATATGGTTACATCACATCACACGATAAACATCACAAATTGTTTTTGACATACAATTACCATCTGAATCAAGTGCTACTTTCATTAACATATTTAAAACTTTGAAATTACAAAAAAGTACACAAATACCATTAACAATATTTAAATGACAAAATAAATATTGCATGTTTGTTTATTTATTGTAATTGTGGCAAAATAAGTACTTTTTTTTTAACAAGTTAGAAAATAGGCAGCAAGGTGGCGCAGTGGGTAGTGCTGCTGCCTCGCAGTTAGGAGACGTGAAGTTTGCATGTCCTCCCCGTGTCTACGTGGGTTTCCTCCCACAGTCCAAAGACATGCAGGTTAGCTGCATTGGCGATCCTAAATTGTCCCTGGTGTGGGTGTGCCCTGTGGTGGGCTGGCACCCTGTCGTGGGTTTGTTTCCTGCCTTGTGCCCTGGGATTGGCTCCAGCACACCCCCGTGACCCTGTAGTTAGGATACAACGGGTTGGATGATGGATGGATGAAGTTAGAAAATGTGAATATGGATTAATATTCCAATGAGTGCGTGGACTTAGTTAAGTGATTTGAAAGTTGGAGTGTGTTCTGTTATTTATTGGCTTCAACAAAGAGACCGATATCAATTTTTTATTTTAAATTCTGCCAATGATTACTAGCCCCCCATCCCAGATCCCAGAACTGGAATCAGCAGATTCAGTAGATGGCTAAGGTGTTGAAATTATTTTGCAGAATATTCACTATCATGGCACGATCTCCAGCTCTTTTTACAAATGTGTAAGCTCCCCAGCTTTCTTCACACATCCTCAAAGACATGAATGCTCCGTGAGTGATTGGGCCCTATGACAGACTAGCGTCACACCCAGGGCTGTTTCCTGCCTTGTGCTCTGTTATGACAGGATTGGCTCCAGCACCTTGGGACCCTGAATTAGATTAAGTGGCTTGAGGATGTTATGTTGTTATTTTGGCTGGTACAATGGTGCAGTGGTAGCGCTGCTGCCTTGCAGTAAGGAGACCAGTGTTCGTGCCCTGGGTCCTCCTGGTGTGGAGTTTGCATGTTCTCTCTGTGTCGGCTCTGGTTTGCTCCCACTGTCCACAGACCTACAGGTTAGGCAATTTGACAACAATAAATTGGTCCTAACATGTGTTTGGTCTGTGTGTGTCTTCACACCCGGTGATGAACTGCCCACCCAGTCCAGGGTTTTTTCCTGCCTTGCACTCTGTGCTAGCTGGGATAGGCTCCTGCATCCCTCGTAACCCCCAGTCTGGGAAAAGTGGGTTAGAACATGACATGATATGTTGTTATTTTTACCAGCATTATTTTTTTAACCGTATATCAAGCTCCTGATGTTTATTCTTAACTGCTTCCTGTCAGGGAGTTTGCTAGAGTACTTTGGGGCTTATGGTTTTGTGGTCAGTTTTCCTTTCTGAAGGCCTGCTCCCCTTGAGAGACTTGGCAGAGTCCAGTGTGCCTTTCCTGGGTGCACCAGTGAAAATCCTGGCTTGTCCTTCAGCCAGTGTGGATGACTTGTGGATCTGGAGAAGAGGAACTCCCAACATCAGAACTGCGATGACATATTGTGCGCCTTCATTTTCTGTTCTTCAGGGCGATTTCATCCACAAGGAATTGGGAGATGCGCCATGTGGGACCTCACCAGAGCAATTATTTAAAGGTTACCACACACTTTGCTTAATTATCTGTTGTTTCTTTTGGTGTATTTCTGGTGGTAAAAGACTTAGCTTTTCTTTAAGGACTTTCATTTTTGGTTCAGCGTTTATGATATGCTTGAAAGATCATCTGGACTTCCCAGTTACAAACTTGAAATATTTGCTTACCATGTCTCTTCTACCAGTGCTTATCATTAAAAAGCCCCTCTGTCCACTGCACACTTATCAACAAGACTTTCTCAAACATTACTCGATTGTTTGACAACTGTGTTGAAAATGCTAACTTCCTCACCAATTAGCACACTCAAATCATCGGATCACAGACTGCATAGGACTCTGGGTCAGTGTGCAGACTTCTTGGGGGTGTCCAGTTCAACGTGTTTATCTTATAACTCCTATGAAGATCATTCCGATTGCTGCAGTCTCTCTGTATTTAATATTGATGACAATTTACTCTGCAACTGCCGGCAATGCAATCATAAATGTTGGCTTTTGTGTTCATATACGTAGAATTGAAATGAATCATTTCCATGACAGTTTCAGAATATACACTATGTGGTAAATGTCATGCAGTGGTGCTGTTTGTATTAAAACGTCAGTGACATATCAGTATGGACAGGTATGTAAATAATTAGGTTTGCAAATGTGACTACCACCATATGGAGGAATATTTTGGACAAAATTAAATAAATGCTAACATTATTTAAAGTTATTGTCTGCTTTTACATGCATTTTTATTACTATTTAATTTAATATTGTTTTTTGTATCAGTATACTGCTGCTGGATTATGTGAATTTCCTCTTGGGATTAATAAAGTATCTATCTATCTATCTATCTATCTATCTATCTATCTATCTATCTAAATAAATAAATGCGTAAATAAATAAAAGTACTGTGAAATGTGAGCATAAATAAATAAATGTGTCACGAAATATGTTTTTTGTTGCTTATTTATTTATTTCATTTTATCCGTAACATTCCTGCAAACCGTCATGAAATACGGCTTGAAATAAAACTGTCACTTTCAAAGTTGAGAGGGTGGGCTCTAACACCCCCTCTAGTTACTGATTGGTGAATCGATAGCACAAGAATTAATTAGAAAAATGCTTACTACTGCCAATGAAATGGATTTTGCCGAAGATATTACGTGTTTAAGAGAGAGAATTGAAGATTTATCGGATGAAATTACAATGTTGGCGGCCCTTTTTGACTCCAATATAGATGAAACTATTTTTGAAATTATCGAAGAACTGGTGGAACGGACTTTACTACACTCCAGTTCAGGTGATGCAGTTCCCTGCTCTGGACGTCCATCCTTTGACATTCCAGCTGAGTCAATAGAACACCTTCTGTTATGCGGTTTAAAAGTACGACAGATTGCAGATCTATATGGTGTATCGGAGAAGACGATCACAAGGCGAATGAGCCAGTTTGATATACGGTAAGCTGCAACGGCTGTATTAGTTTTGGTACTTTGACATGGAATGCCCAAAGCAGCTCCAACTAATATTTTGAACTGAGAATCTGACCCTTGTTTTGCGAGTATAAAGTCAGGTGCATATTCGCAGCTACTTTTTCAAACAACTTTGCCACTGATCAGAGCTGTAGGGTAGATTCACCAATCAGTAACTAGAGGGCGTGTTAGAGCCCACCCTCTCAACTTTGACGAGTGAAAATGACAGTTTTATTTCAAGCCGTATTTCATGACGGTTTGCAGGAATGTTACGTTACGGACAAAATGAAATAAATAAATAAGCAACAAAAAACATATTTCGTGACACATTTATGTATTTATTCTCACATTTCACAGTACTTTTATTTATTTACGCATTTATATATTTATTTATTTATTTATTTAATTTTGTCCGAAATATTCCTCCATACCACCCGGCTTCGCAATAAGCTTGTCATAAGATGATGATAACTGGGTAGAGTCAGGTTATGGTGGCGGTGTGAAGATCTGAGAATGTCTCAACAGTAGGGTTAATCATCTGAATGTCTTCAATAGGAACAGAATTTCCAGTTGCGTATCTAGTCTGATTTTTTGTGGCTGATGAATACAATTGCAGGTTAGTCTCTTGTGCCTGTTTTGAAGGATCTGAGTTGCTAGACGAAAAGCACCATAAGAGGACCACCAATGTTGCCTCAGATTGACTGATTTTATATGTCTTGCCCTTTAATACATGTAATTTTGAAGCCTCGCTATCACTTACTGATCTGGAGTCGACCACAGCCACTTTAATTGCATCTGGTCAGATATTTTCAGATTGCAGACCCCGCAAGGCCATCACCTGCTGTAGGGCATCCGGTGCTTGTGATTGGTAATATAATAAAGAGGATAGCATGAAGTGCCGTTTTCTGATTTAAATTTACTCCTGTTTGCTGATGATTAGAACAGCGGGCTGAAAAGAAGAGTGTGATTGCATTTAATTTGTGTACATTTTGGCAAGTGTATTTCTTGTACTTGTAAATTACTGTTTGTAAATTTCTGTGAGGGTTACCAACAACCAAAGTCAAATCCCTTATACAGTATATGTGTGCGTACTCGACCAATAAAGACGATCCTAATCTTTTTATATACCGTGTCTGAAGTATGTATGCAGTATGGGGTTGAAGTTGGCTGTTTTTTTTTTAATCTGCTTATTCACGTACACACCTCTACACTCTTAAAAATAACAGTTCTTTAATGGCACTTTATTGGGTTGTGTGGTTCTGTGTAATATCATGCCTTGGCAAAAAAAAAAAAATTAATTCCAGGCCGGATTCTTTAGTTAGAAAATGTGTTCTTCGGGCTTTGAGAAGGATGGATGTGGACAAAAGAGAAATCTTTGATGCACAGTAGTTAGCAGTAGCTACAGTATCTGTCAATTCTCTTACCAGGATGCTAACAGATCCAGAACACCATAACTTGGCCTGAGCTCTGTATCCTGTACAGCAAGAAGCCTTTTAAAATCATGAACCCACTGCTGTTTCACAGATCCGTTATCATCTATTTATGTGAAAGCGGAAGATGGTGATTTGTTTATTTACTACGAGGATCACAGGCACACACACCAGCCTTGACAAGGCTCGCAAACACTCACACACAGAGACACTGATAAAGTGGCTCAATGACCCCATAAATGATAAAAATAAAATTAATAATATATTAAGCAAATGAACAAGGCAAAAAAACAACAATTGTTAAACAAGTAACACTTACACAAAGCCCTCACTCATTCCCCGATGTCGATTAATTATTTACAAACACTGCACCAATGAAACCAAATGAAACACGAGGCACTACACAGTAAATAATGAACACTTACGATAACAACATCCAAACATAGTCCAGCAGAGCAGGGGAAGATGATGACGATGGGGGGGAATGAAATGTAAAGTTTTGTCCTACCAGGGTCCAGTGTTTGTGTGATGATTTGTTGTGACTGGGAGTGCTTCTCGGACAAAGATATACCCAACCAAGACGAAATGACAAGGACGCACATACATCCAGATGGAAAGAGGGTTCCTAATTCCCAGCAACCCCAGCCACTCTGAAGCTACCCAAAGGTTTAACACTACAGGGGCTGCTGGGAGTTATAAGACATTTAAGTAGGGCTGCTACACTGTTACAGATCCTAAAAAATAAGTTTACTTTTTTTGTTTTATTTTTTCTGGGTGGTTCTTTTGGAAACCAACAATACTTCTTCTAAAAAAAACACTCTGGCACCCTTATTTTTAACAATGTACTTACTTGCACAACTTTCTTATTCTGTGGTAACAAGAAGACACAATATTCTAAACAGTATGCATTTGTTTTCATCACTAAAATTGATCAATAATTAATAAAACAAATATGCAACATGTTGCACACATGTGGCTTTTGGTCAGCCCAATGTGGGGGTCAACTGGTCAGATCCACTGGCATCTTGTCACACTCATGGGGCTAACTGTGATCTTTAGTGGACCCTGTAATGGTTTACATTGAGTTACTTTAAAGTTCATCCTTGTGTGACACAAGAATCTCTCCTGTCGTGACAAATAAAGTGGATCCAAGCAATTTCATTTGTAGAGGGCTCATTAAATATCATAGTTAGTCCCATTCGTCAGATGTGGGAAAACGACAAGTGTGTCTGTGAATCTGGTATACTTTCATAGGGCTGGGCAAACCCCAACTGCAATTTAACAAATGAATCTCTCTTGTTAGAAAACTGTGAAAATGAATGTGATGTGGCCCAACATGATGGAACCATTTATAGTTCTGATTAAATGTTATATTTCTGTGGTGGGCTAGCACCCAGCTCGGGGTTTGTTTTCTGCCTTGTGCTCTGTGTTGGCTGGTATTGGCTCCAGCAGACCCCCGTGACCCTGTAGTTGGGATATAGCGGGTTGGATAATGGATGGATGTTATATGTACAAACCGGATTCCAAAAAAGTTGGGACACTAAACAAATTGTGAATAAAAACTGAATGCAATGATGTGGAGTTGGCAAATGTCAATATTTTATTTGTAATAGAAAGTAGATGACAGATCAAACGTTTAATCCGAGTAAATGTGTTATTTTAAAGGAAAAATATGTTGATTCAAAATTTCACGGTGTCAACAAATCCCAAAAAAGTAGCAATAAGAGGCTGGAAAAAGTAAATTTGAGCATAACGAAGAGCTGGAAGACCAATTAACACTAATTAGGTCAATTGGCAACATGATTGGGTATAAAAAGAGCTTCTCAGAGTGGCAGTGTCTCTCAGAAGCCAAGATGGGTAGAGGATCACCAATTCCTACAATGTTGCGCAGAAAGATAGTGGAGCAATATCAGAAAGGTGTTACCCAGCGAAAAATTGCAAAGACTTTGCATCTATCATCATCAACTGTGCATAACATCATCCGAAGATTCAGAGAATCTGGAACAATCTCTGTGCGTAAGGGTCAAGGCCGTAAAACCATACTGGATGCCCGTGATCTCCGGGCCCTTAAACGACACTGCACCACAAACAGGAATGCTACTGTAAAGGAAATCACAGAATGGGCTCAGGAATACTTCCAGAAACCATTGTCAGTGAACACAATCCACCGTGCCATCCGCCGTTGCCAGCTGAAACTCTACAGTGCAAAGAAGAAGCCATTTCTAAGCAAGATCCACAAGCTCAGGCGTTTCACTGGGCCAGGGATCATTTAAAATGGAGTGTGGCAAAATGGAAGACTGTTCTGTGGTCAGACGAGTCACGATTCAAGTTCTTTTGGAAATCTGGGACGCCATGTCATCCGGACCAAAGAGGACAAGGACAACCCAAGTTGTTATCAACGCTCAGTTCAGAAGCCTGCATCTCTGATGGTATGGGGTTGCATGAGTGCGTGTGGCATGGGCAGCTTGCATGTCTGGAAAGGCACCATCAATGCAGAAAAATATATTCAGGTTCTAGAACAACATATGCTCCCATCCAGACGTCATCTCTTTCAGGGAAGACCCTGCATTTTTCAACAAGATAATGCCAGACCACATTCTGCATCAATCACAACATCATGGCTGCGTAGGAGAAGGATCCGGGTACTGAAATGGCCAGTCTGCAGTCCAGATCTTCCACCTATAGAGAACATTTGGCGCATCATAAAGAGGAAGGTGCGACAAAGAAGGCCCAAGACGATCGAACAGTTAAAGGCCTGTATTAGACAAGAATGGGAGAGCATTCCTATTTCTAAACTTGAGAAACTGGTCTCCTCGGTCCCCAGACGTCTGTTGAGTGTTGTAAGAAGAAGGGGAGATGCCACACAGTGGTGAAAATGGCCTTGTCCCAACTTTTTTGGGATTTGTTGACACCATGAAATTCTGAATCAACATATTTTTCCCTTAAAATGATGATGATTTTATCAGTTTAAACTTTTGTTCCGTGATTTATGTTCTATTCTGAATAAAATATTAGAAGTTGGCACCTCCACATCATTGCATTCAGTTTTTATTCACGATTTGTATAGTGTCCCAACTTTTTTGGAATCCGGTTTGTAATTCAATACAGTGATTTGCAACTGTGTGCGATGCACTCAGAATGAATATTAACATCTCCACATCTGAGGTAACGGTCACGAATGGAAACGGTTAGCTTGCTCCCTTCAGATTAGGACTGAGTAGGTGACCCAGGTGAGGATATTGGATATTTTCTTCAAGTGTGAGGATAAAGGCAATTGTTTGATTATCCAACTCATTGTACTGCAGTCGCTTTGTTTTGGGACCATGTTGAAGTCTTTGGACGATGTTTTAGATTTACTCTTTAATCTACATCTACATCTCGACTTATGTCAAAGCTCAGGAAAGTGATCCTTTGAATGAGTACACAGGTGACTAAAATGAGTTTCCTGTGCTGGCACTCCATGTTACTGTGAGGAGCTCGGCAATGGAGGACCTTCTCCAGATTGAGTGAAACTAGTTGAGGTGGATTGGGCACCTAGTTAGGATGCCACAAGCTGTTATTACTGTGGATGTACCAGACATGTCATACCAACACAAACACTGGGACAGTCCCAGTAAAACCTGTGTGGATTAAATTCCAGGACTGGTCTGAGTCTCGGAGAACTCACCTGGTGGAGCTGGAAAAGGATCACGGAGGAGATGGTGGCCTAGTCTCTTCAACTTGACAAGTTGCTACCATGACCCACACAATGAAACAGAAATCATTGAGTGGAGCTACGCTGTTAAGAAAGTGTCTTTCTTTTTGTGTAGGACACAGCGCTGTATATCAGTATGTGCACAGGCTTCACACACTGCATGAAACTTAACATTAATGCCAAAGTACACACAGTCTCCCTGGAAAACACATATGTCAATAATTAAAACTTGGACTGGCGCAATGGATTTACTTTTCTCCCTTATGGCAGCTGACTAATAGATTCACACAGGGAGACAGACAGACAGACAGACAGACAGACAGACAACAATGTCATCTGAACAGGACTGTCAACAGCACGCTTTCACAATGAGTTAGCATCACTGTGACTTGGGATGCAGGCGGCATCACCTACTATACATAAACCCCACAAACACTCTGAGATAGATAGATAGATAGATAGAATTTTATTCAGGGGAATTTAGCTTTTACAGCTCTTTAAATAGATTGATAGATACACACACACACACATTATGGTCTGAACACACACCAGAACGATTAAATAGAAAGAAAAACATCTGACTCAGCAGTCCCAGTCCCAGTGAAGTGTTATGAAGGCGTATTGCTTTTGGTATAAAGGAGCCCCTGCAGTGTTTCTTGACACCCTTCTGCTGAATATTTCATTGCCAGAAAGTCCTCAGTGTTAGTGTGTCACAGAGAGGATGAGCAGCATTGTTCAAAATGGCACTCAGTTTTGTTTTCATCCTCTTCGTTGCTCCTACCTCCAAGGGGTCAAGAGTGTGTCCCATAACTGGACCTGCCCTTTTATACAGCTTGTTGATTCGGTTGGCCTCTCTTGAAGTGATGTTACCAGCCCAGCTCACCACAGCATAGGAAATTGCCCTGGCCTTCACAGATATGTAGAACATGTGAAAGATGACACGAACAGTTAATTGGATGTTAAGTATAAAGAGCCTAATCTGCCCTTTCTTATACAGGTCCTCTGTGTTACGAGACCAGTCCAACCTGTCATTGATGTGGACCCCCAAGAACTTGTAAGAGTGCACCACCTCTGCATCCACTCCCTGAATAGTGACCGGGCATAGAGACAATTTGGTGCAGTGAAAGTTATTAGGAGAGATTTGATCAAGAAAATTCTGATATCCAGGCATCCTTTTCCAAGCTCACACACTTAGTACCAGCTGAGTGGCACCTTCTGGGATGACAGGTACAAAAGCACTGCTTGAGCGGTGGCGTCGCAGCTCATCACTGGGCATCTACATGACGTCAAGTGACAATGCTGAGCCACCTTGCATCTCCAGTCACCTCTGTTCTTATGAACCTCTTCCTGGACCAATAAATGGCAGATCCGCTCAGGTCTTGAAGTCATCTCTTGCTTAAGGTTTCCATGCTCTGTACTCCGACTTTTATGAAAAGAGGCCTGCTGCTTTGGGCTGTAGCAGTTTTTTTTTGTCACAGAGTGTAAGCTGTGAAGTTACATAACATAACATATAACATAACATGAAAACAAAAATTAAAACATGCTTTATAAATAAAGAATCGTTAAAGTATGACAAGAGAATTAAAATCCAGAAAAGGCTTTTAGTAGATTCCCTTTCTAAAATATTTTTAAAAGAATGCAATTTAATAAGACTACTAAAATAAAAAGCGAAACAATTAAGACAAGAGCTTACTGGCATTTCGGGTAGATTCAGCTTGCTTCTTAGGAAGTAACATAACATACCATTAACATTTTCAGTCCATTTTAATTAAATTCAGGGCCGCAAAAATTAAATTACAAAAGGTTTCACCATCGAGGGTAAAGCCGATTAACCGTCCGTGAATCATTTTAGTTTTCCTGCGGAAATCATCAGATTATTTCAGTGCGCTTCAGTATAACACCACAGAAAGAGAGAATGTAGCGTTTGATTTTAGAAATAATAATGCTATATTCCCAAACACAATTTTCAAATTTAAAAAACGGTTCATCTATTTACTGAAAGTGTGTAATACAGCCGGGATGCGGAGACTGGCACACATACAGACACACCGCAGCGCCCGACGCAGCCGCAGGACTGGAGTAGTTTGGCATGCCGCGCCCCGCTCTCACGCACCCCCACTGGGCCTGTGACAATCGGGCACAACCACACTGGCAGAACGTGCAGAATACACTCAATCTGCTGGAGCTGTGAGAAGGACTGCGTGATCCAGTTAAAATGAATACATAAAAATTGCCATCAGGGACGCTAGCACGCTTCTGCTTTACTTTTTTGATTCTGTTTCTCCGCGATTACTTTATTAAAAGAGGATTCCTTATCTTGATACGCACTGACTAAATCTTTTCTCCAAATATACACACCACAAAGCCTTCAGTTTTCCGTTCCCTGGTGTCTCTCTTGTCTGCTATCCTGTAACCTACCAGTTGATGTTCTAGGGCCGCTATGGATAGGACCATACTACCCTAGTGCTGTTGACTTGCCATTGCGACTCCGCGATTCTCACAGTTAGTTAAGAAGGCAGTTAAGATAAGTGGTATAGTATTTGTGAGTTGTCTTTAAATTTGATTCTTTTGTCATCAAGTTCCGGTTAGAACGGACCCGGTCTCTCTGTCACCGTAGAGCGCATCGGCCCCTCTCTCTATTTCTTCTCTGTTCTTCCGTAGCACTAGGGTATTGTACCGTGTTAGCCATTATTTTCTCTATACTCTGTTCGTTGTATTCTCGGCAGCCTTTCCTCTTCCTTTCTAGATGGGTTTCATCGCGCAACATTCCATTTTAACTTGTGCATTTCACACGCGTAGCTCCCTTAGTTAATTATTTTAAAGCAACAGAAGTCATGCCGCCTCTGTTGCGATTTCCGCCAATCGACACCTATGAACGTTCATCCGTTGATTTGTCTTTGATTCTCAGATGATGGTAGGACATTTGTCGGCTTTTCATTAAGACGTGCCTTGGATCTCAGCGATCCTATAATGTTTCTTGTCTAATTGTGTTCCTTTGGAAAGCACACGTACATACAATATTCAAACAAATATCTGTGCTGCCTGTCTAAGACAGGTCGAAATCTAAGTACAGTAATCAAGTTAGAACCCCGCTTTAAGGTTTGAAGTGCACCATTCAATGAATGCACAGGTTTCTCTCAGTCATTTGTTGTAAGAGCATTGTTAATGTTTGAAATGCGCCACCTATTGGAGTGACAAATGCAATGCATTTTATAACTACAAATGTTTGTAATGCGCCATCTTTTGGAATGACAAGAGACATGGCAACAGCAAGGGCACACACACACACAGATACCCAGACAATTACCTATATACTCACGTATAAGTCAGGTCTTGAAACCCGAAAATTCGATCATAAAATCAGACCCTGACATATACGCCCGTTCAAAAATGCAACCTTTTTTTTTGCATTTTCTTGCCTCCTCCAATCTCACATCAGTTTCTCAGAGGCATCGAATTTTGTTGCAGCAGCACCGTTACCAATTTATTTTGCTACTTCAATGACATTTAATTTAAAACCAGCTTCATATTTTCTTTTGATCGAACACACCATTGTAGATAAGGGATGCTCTTACGATAAAGGTGTATGAAGGTGTGAGATACAAAAAACACAAATCAGAGCTAACGTTGCTTCAGAATAGTTCGTGTATTACTGTGTGGTCACGTAGGTATAATACATAGAAAAAAAAAAAGGCAGTGAGCTCAGTGGTTACTCTCTCAGGTGGGCGTTAGCATATTATAATCTCTTGGACCAATAGCGTGAGTTTTCCGCATTCGACTTATACGACCGACATTATAAAATACCAGAAATTATACTATAAAATCAAGTCCTGACTTATCCATGGGAGAACTTATCCACGAGTATATACGGTATTCTTTGTTTAAGACAGATTTACATAAATGTGCATGTTTGGTTATTTGGGGTTTGTGAACTGGCTTGGTGTGTTTCAGTATGAATGTGCTCACCAAAAGACAGGCGTCCACTTCAAAAGGGGTTGTGCACTCTGTGTGACTGCAGACATCGCATTATATCTACAACTTGGTTGGGGCTTTAGACAGTCTGATGGTGGAAAAGGAGTTCCAGTAGCGCAAGTGAGTAATCGCCCCTTGCCAACTGAGTGTAAATACAACCAGCAATACCTGTGAGGTCAGTCACATAATGCCTCGATATCACACAACGCCAGTCATGAAACAGCCATCGAATACTTGGTTACACTATAGTTAAGATGAGGTTTATCGGAGGGTCATTTTGTGACTGATGTTGTGGATGCCTTGAAATGCTGTGGCTGTTATGTGATCTACTGTATGTCATCTAATTGCAGGCTGCAGATCGACTCATGTGGGCGGGGTCGGATGTCAGACTCTTCCCTTATTCAGTAATGCTTACCAGGTGAACCAGACACTATTGGGGTAGGATGTCAGAGTCTTAGTGTTGCAATTAGCATTCATATTTAATTTTTTTTTCTCATGTTCTATCACCTTTCTAGCTGATGTTAATGTTCTTTTTGAGTTTTTCTTTGTTACTTCAATAAATGTATTATTTCTTTCTTTTGTTAATGTTTAAAAGTGAAAAATTATTCTTGTTGTTATGTAATAACATTTTGCTTTGGTATTTTAGTGCAGCCATTACTGTGGCATTCCTTCCCATGATCCACTAGGACTAAGCAACTGTTGATGTCATTGACGTGATGATATTTAGGGTTATCACATTTTAACCCGAATTATTCAATTAAATACAACATGTCCTTGCAACTCCTTTATTAGTGTGTTTCTGGCTTTTTGATCCTCTGCTTTGTCATTTAAAACTTTGAAGTCTTGAATGTTATTAGCTGTTAGTTTAATCTTTTTGGTAGAAACTTAAATCCTTTTTACCATGGTTGTTTTCCCACCACAGGTAGCTTTGTTTTCAGGAACCAATCACTTCTTGTATGATGTAGACCCTGAAGCGCTTGTGGTCCCTGGCCACTTTCGTGTGTTGCATTCCCACCGCTCAACAGGAAGTGTAACCTTTAAGCAAAATATGGGAAAAGCAAAGAAGAGAGATGTGGGGTGAAGTAACAGGCATTCATAAATTCACAGATGAGCCCTCACAGCTTATTGCTTTGATGTGGTGTATGGTGCCAGGATGTGGTGTGAAGTGTGGTGCTCCATCTTCAAAGTCCAAACTACTGACATCTTTGTAAGATGGCGCCAGTGCTTGTGGTCAACCAGTCAGCACAATTCATCGCCCAGGCCCCACTCACAATAGTTCCTGGCTGAACGAAAAGTACATACCCTGGAGTAGTACAGTTTTAAGATGGAAGTTAAGGGTTTAGTTTGAACTCTAAATGTTAACTCTCAGACATCCAATCACGCTTATATCTGTCCCACAGAAATAACCCTCTACATCTGAGCACACAATAGTGGAATAAGCCAGTGGTAGGACCAAGTGCCATGGAGAAGATGATAGCCTCTAAATTTGCCATCATTCATATTCCAGTATTTTGGTCATTCCTGTAATACAGCTATCCTTCCAGATCAGTTTAACATGGCGTTCCCTGAGTTGGTGTTATCTTGCCAGCAGACCGTTGTATAAAATAATGCATTGTGGAGAGGATGGGTACCATTGGTCATGATTGTTCTGATAAAGAATAGCAAAAAAGATTTGAAATGAGGAGCATGAGCTGGGGCGAAGACGCTGGGAGCGGAACACTTGTCCCGAACCCAGGGCTGGTGGTGGGCCCAGGGTGGTCTCTACAAAATAAATTGATTTTGTAGCTGCTCCATCAGTGATACTATCAGGAAAAGCAGTGCCGACAACTGTGTGGGGCTACAGAAGGCATAAACACATAATGACTTGAACCAGCACACCCACTGCAAGCCACAGGACAAAAGTGACCTCCCAACCTCAGCCAGATTTCATTTATTCCACAGTGGCTGACCAAGCAATACTTTTAAAGATAAGTTATCTGAAATCCATGGGAATTACTTACAGGAAATGATATATCAGGGAAGACTGAACGCTCTTGCAATCCTGTCCATAGCATGGGAGCTTGCACATCAAGTGGATTTAGGGAATGTCATTAATGCAACTGTGAAAGCTCCGAGGACGATTCTGTAGAATTACGGTAGCATGATAGGACCTGTAAATTACTAGATTTGTTTCCCATGATGTTAAAAGAATTTTTGTTGCATTTGACTTGCAGTGTCATGAAATGCGAGCTGTTTTACATTTGGCTTTAAATGTAAAAAAATACATGCTGGTAACGTTTTGCATTTGAGTTGTAATGTTATAAAATTCACATTGAAAATGTTCTGTTCATAATGGTGTTGTTAAATGGCCAATAGGTTGTGAGGCTGAGGCAGGGCCCATTAATACAGCTGATGTATTACAGTGCGTCTGGCCAGGAGATCAGACATAAGAGAGAAAACACGGCAAGATCAAAACCAGAAAAGCAGACAGATCTTTTGTCGAGCTAAAACTAAATCCTGATTCCAAGTCAAAGAGAAGCAGAAGAAAAGTCCTAATGCTGGGAAAACACAAACGCAAATTCTCACAGGGACGATCCATCAAATTTCTATAATGAGAGTGAACTTTTATACCACTGAACCCGTCCTCATGGGTTGTTCCCTACACTAGTGTCAAGGCAACCCTGACTTAAAATGTTGGCAATCAAAATATAAAAAATGGTCCTCGAAGAAAAAGCAAAAAATGATCCAGCTATTTCAAAATGAAGTGAAAACCAGCAGCTAATGTCAGGAGTGGATTCAGGACCCCAACAAACTAGTATGACTTAAGTAATGAACTCACCAAATGTTTCAAGTTAAGGATTAAAAAATGATAAATAAAAGATATTCACAATAATGATCTTCTTCTGATTGTCCCATCATCCATTTTTCCTCTGTTCGTCTCCAGCGGGTCCAGTGGTGGTCCTGTAGCACATTTTGGATTCTGCTTTGGTGCTCCATTCTGGATGGTCTCCTGTCTCCTGCTGCTGGGACGGGCTCTGTCTCTCTACCACTGGAGAGTGAAGTTATTTCCTGAGTGGAAGTGATTTTAATGCATAGCAGACCTCTATGGATGTCCTAGTGCAGTGATGGCGAACCATTTAAAAACCAAGTGCCCAAACTGCAATCCAAAACCCACTTATTTATCTCAAAGTGCCAACATGGCAATTTAACCTGAATACCACCTAAAACTGAACACCAGCAAAACCAAGGAGCTGGTGGTGGATTTTAGGAGGCCCAGGCCCCTCATGGACCCCGTGATCATCAGAGGTGAGTGTGTGCAGAGGGTACAGACCTATAAATACCTGGGAGTGCAGCTGGATGATAAATTGGACTGGACTGCCAATACTGATGCTCTGTCTGTCTATCTACTGAGCTTTTAGTTTAGAAAAGCCACTCATACATTAACATCTTTTGTCTTAAAAGAAAAACATAATAGTGGAGCTTTCAATGATACAAACAACTTTTTGTTGAAAGGTAAAAGTTTGCATTCGGTATGCTTTTGAACAATTAATGTGCTTTTTGCTGTTGTATGCATGCTGATAATTTGTCTAACCTTGGCTCATACTTTGCAAGTTTGAGAGCAACACATGCAGCACTCGGGTCATCTGTTAGTCTGTTTCTGGTGTCAGATTTGATTTAATTCAAAGCTGAAAACAGCTGCGCACAAGCATAAGATGTTCCAAACAAAGTAAGGAAAGCAATCTCAAGTGCCTTCATTGACTTAAGATTATTTGGCAGAGAATTCCACACTTTAAGGATTTCATTTTCATAACTAACTGTGCTGTCCTTTGTCATCCCTTCGATCCTCTCAAGTGTTTCACGCAGGTCTTCCCTATTAAGCTCCGCCCCCAAAGCTTCCATTATATATTACGGGGTCGTGGATCAGTTGTGGCGATTAACAACTCCCGGCAATAATTACAGATGCGGACGACTCCTCACCTGTGCGCTTAAGCGAGGACTGCCCGCATCACAAAGCTCCCGGAAACCGCTCCGGCCACTCTACCATAACCCCCTTCAAGCCGCGAGTGCGGCAATTATCTGTTAAAACTGGCCTTTTCAATTTTGAGCTGTGGACCCGCTATACCACATCCCCTCCAACCCCACCACGGGAATCACAGACTCAAAAGGCTGCAGTCCGTGCCGCACCCTCAAGCAGCATGTGTGCCCGCCTTACCCCAGACAGGAGAGGAAGGAAGCGCTCCCATTGGGCTGCTGGGCAGAGGGGCGGGTGATGTGAGAAAAGTCCTCTGGCGTGAAGAGGGGGAGCCGTGAGGGGAGCAGCCCGGCCTCGCATTCCTCTGGCTTTATAGTAACGAACTCTGTGCTCGGGCGGCGCGTGCCCACTGAGAGGGCTCTGAGTGCCCCCTTTGGCACGCGTGCCATAGGTTCGCCACCACTGTCCTAGTGCATATTCAGGTCACCCATCAGGCACCTGACGCAGTAGCCATCCACAAATTCAAAAT
This sequence comes from Polypterus senegalus, assembly GCF_016835505.1. NCBI lineage: Eukaryota > Metazoa > Chordata > Cladistia > Polypteriformes > Polypteridae > Polypterus > Polypterus senegalus. The sequence goes on along the minus strand of NC_053163.1, from coordinate 126,337,352 downwards.
GAGCTGAGCTGTAGTGCAGATTTGGCAGGGTTTTGCCTTATTTTTCTGGCTTAGACGAGACTGCCTGAGCACATTTTTTGACAGTTTGTATGCTAAATGTTCTGGAAAGCTGTGGGAAAATACAAGAGTGAAAGAATGACGCTGTAAATAAATTTCTCTTCAAGACATAACATAATGTGAAATTCAACAAAACTCGGCCTGTAGTCTTTTTGGTCCTGCTACAATGGTACAAATAAGGATTTGTCTATTTAGACTCTGAATACGAGCATCAGTAATGTGTTCAAGAACTTCACCAGAATATATTACTATTTTAACATCTTTTTAATTCAAAAAGAAGAAAGTGAAAGAGCTTGCATGATGTGCTTTTCAAAGTGTGTCATCAAAAGCAGCATGATCAAAAAAGATGGAGAAATGAAAAGTGTAATTGAAAAAAAGCAAAGCACTGTTAGACTCCAGAAAACTCTCAATCTAGGACAAGTAACTCCTGGAAGATCAGTTATTTTCATAATGAAACAGAAGGAAGATGCCGAGGACTTTGGTGTTGGTTTTTATTATCCGTCAGCATAAAGTCCACAAATAAAATTAAAGACGGGCAGCAGGTAAACACAGCAAAGTTATTCATTTTCTGAACCCACCGAGTCTCCAGTCAACCTGACACCTCTGAGAAAATCCTGCACACTCAGGGGGAGAACATTCAAACTTGACACAGAGACAGCAAATGATAGAAATAGTTGGATGTTATTAAATCATAAAAAGAGAGACATGGAGGGTTAGGAAACTGCAGAGAAAGCTTCCAATATCCAAAATGTCAGTGCACCACAGACGGTGATAAAGTTTTCCTTTCTGTCATTTTAACAGCACCGCAGAACTCTTCAGCGACACACAATAAATCCTGCCTGTGGTGTTCTTGATTGTGTAGTGTCCTCCATGTTCTTTAGAGGACCTCATTGTACAACATAATACAATACAATTTATTTTTGTATAGCCCAAAATCACATAAGAAGAGAAGCAGTGGGCTTTAACAGACACTGCCTTTTGACAGCCCCCCAGCCTTGACTCTCTAAGAAGACAAAGAAAACATTTCAGTACTGAGAAAAGAAACAGAATAGGTGAGGGTTAGTAACAAATTAGAACTATCATGTTACTTATGTTTTAGTGCTAATGACAACAACAGAGATGCCGTATGTACAGTTAATCAGCAGCTCTAGTCATGTTAGTGGTGATGCTGTGCACAGAAGGTGCACTCTTAAAAATAATTGGTGACAGAGTGTCTCTTCAGAGCGATGTCATACAGGAACCATCTTTGGTTCCCAAAAGACCCATCCACATGAAGCTTCCAGAAAGAACATTTACCTATTTACCTATTTAATTATTTACAGTAAACAACCAAAAATAGAAGATGATTTTTAAATGACTCTCATTACATACAGTACATAAAATAACACAGGATAAGTCCAGTTTTTCCTAATCTGTCCTGCAGCCCACCTTACATTAAAGATGTTGGGATTTTTCTACATATTAGGACATTTTCAGAGCACAAAGAACCAACCTTATATACAAACATCCTTTCTCAGAATGAAATGGTGCTTGGTCAAGCAATGGATCTACGAGGAACCGCACAACATAGTAAAGAACAATAAAGTGCCAGAGTCAGGCTCTGTGTGGCTGACTAAAGGAGCTCTCCAGTTAGCTCACACTGCTAGGAGACCACTTCTAAGCCAGACTTTTACAAAATAATTTGTAAAAATCAGAGAAGCAAATGTCAAGACCTTGTACTGACAACTTGGTTCTGCAATGGTCATGCACTGTGTGGTGGATGGTTGGGACCCTTATGTAGCCGGGACCTCTTCATAAAAGAAGGACCAGGGGAGAGAGCATGCTCAGGACATTATCTGCACCAAATTGCTAGGTGGCAACCCCCCTGCAGATTCCCACAGGGCACACTGGGAATTGGAGTTTGCTGGCTCAGCCCTGTTGGATTCCATGGGTGCCGCCAGGGGGGATAACAGGGACTATTTCATCCGGCTCCCTCACTTGGAAGGGCTTCTGTACCACACTTATGGGACACCGGAAGTGCTCCAGTGTGTTACATAAAAGGAGCCCAGTGCTTCAACTTTGGGAGCCAGAGTTGGGAGGGAGGAGGACTGCAGAGGCAGAGACATCACTGTGGGCCTGCTTGTGCTTTCTGTAACTAAATCTCATGGTATGGGAATCACTTCAGGGAAGAGTTTCCCAAATAAAAGCCTTGGTTATGCTGGGCTTTTTTCTGTGTCTGTCTGTGTTGGGTTAGGGGAGCTGGAGAACCCCCTACAGGCCACAGCTCTTATTATTCTTGGGTTCTCAAAGTGTGGTGAGGCTCTATGAACTGTGTTATGAGAAATTTGAAAATCTGAAAATAAAAATACTTCTAACCATTTTTAAAGTAGTATATAAATAAGGCACTGAATGTGTATGTAATTCTTAAGGTTTACAATTAACGTTTAGTATTATTACTTTGTAATGTAATGTTAAAAAAAAGAAAACATTACATGAAAATGCCACCCTTACTGATTGCATCATCACCTCAGCCCACACACTGACTCTGTAAATATGCAATGGCAAATCAAAAAGTTATGCAAATTGAAAATGATGTGCTAATTGCAATGTATAGAACCTGACACAATACAACATGTTTGTGATGTCTTATGGGTAGTTCAGACACACACAGTGCAGCGCAGCGCTCTGCCATTAGTCTAGTTGAAGCCAAGCTTGATTGTACATGGTTGCACCACTGTGGGATTGCACCATTGATGAACAATGCGCCCTAGTGAGATTCCCTTAGGCAGATGGAGTGAAACCTGCTGAAAATAACCAAAGGATGTTAGTTCAGTACAGAAGTGAAAACAGCACAACTCAACAAAACGTTTATGAATGGGTAGTAAGGTTTAAAGCAGGAAGAACAAGTGTAACCTATGAAGCTTCATCTGGTCGACCATCAGCACTGCACACATAAGCACACATCGACATGGCAAACACCTTCATCAGAGAAGACCAATGGATTACGCTGTCTGCTGTTGCCACACATTTGGATGCATATGCCATAGTGCATGATGATTTGAGGTAACGTAAAGTATGAGCAAGATGGGTACCATACAGCTTACTGATCTGCACAAGCCAACATCTTTTAGTGAATTTCAGTAGGTTCCACTCCCCTCCCTCTTCCCAAAGAAATCAAACTATGGAGTGTTGTTCAACAATAGAGCAATCCCATAGCAGAAAGTCCATGTTCATTAGACCTTGACTTCAACTAGGCTAATGGCAGAGTGCTGCGTTGTGCGTATTTGAAATACCCATAAGTTGACAGCTGTCAAATTGCCTTTACTTCTTGATTTACCATTGTATCTGTCTGATATACCACACATATTTTGTCAGCTTGAAGATCTTGCCACCTCTCAATTATCAGACAAAGCCCACCCATCAATCTGTTTTGTGGACCCTCAGACATGGGTTGCAGGATTCTGTTCAGGTAACATCTGATGCAAGGCAGGAACAAACATCTTCTATGGGATGCCAGTGCATGACAGGGCACAGGCACTTGCTCAGTTATATTCACTGACACTGGGCCAGCTTTGATAATCGTGAATTATGTAAAATATTTCATCTGTGCCACTATGAACATGAAAGAGTTTGAAGTTTGACTCCTCCATTCTGTTCACTTCCCCCGGGACTGACTCTCCTTCTAAAGATGTGCCTCCTCTGGCCTTTTCATGCAGATTGTTTAATACTTTATTGAAATACTCATTCTTGAAGTTTCTTAGGCCTTTGAAGATCCCCATTTCTTCTAAATTATGAAAATAAATCAAAAACATCTTTTTTCATACATGTGGGACCTATAATGGATAAGCAAGTGGACTGACTGTCAAACTTCACCAGGGGATAACTCATCTATTTTTAAACTTACTGCTCAGTGTCACCAAGTGGCCAAATCAGCTATCCACTTGTGGACTTTTTGAACCCACATCTTCGATTGTAGGCTTATGGTGAGTTGTCCCAACACAAGTCGGCTCTGATGAAAGACGGGACTCACTTACTCATGAATGTCGCATGGAGACATGCCATTTAACCAAACCCAAAGGGTAGAATGAACCTGGGATCCCATAACGAATGGGCAGATTCCATACACAGTGACTGGTCATGGATGTGAACCCACATCATTGGATCTACTAGCCGCAACTATCTGTTCCAAAACATATTGAAATGAGCTCTGGGTGTGGACCTCAGAGGGACATGGTAATCTGGTGGTGGTGGACTGTCTTGGAGAACTGGCCTGTAAGCAGAAGATAAGGGGTAATTGTGTGGAGCGAGGACACAGCACTTAGTAGGACCTGGGTGGTGTGCATCAAGGGACCAAAGAACAAGCAGCTGGCACAGCTGTAGACCCGAGTGGCAAATGAAACAGTGCTGAAGATGCCAACAGTCCTTTATGGGGCCACTCACCAGCAATTGCTGTTAGCAGGTTAATCCATTCCACCATCTCTTGCACCCATGAATTATTACTTTTGATGGCATCAGTTGGGAGAAGAACAATCTAATGATCATGGGATAGAGGACTGGTTTGGCACCAGGACCCCTCAATCAAGATGGCATGCACGATGCTTCAGACAGAACTAACCAGGTGCCTTACACCCCATAATTTACCGTCAGATGAAGTTCATATTAAATCTCCAGGTCAGGGTTTTTCAGAGAAGGAGACAGTATAATGAGCCCAGGGTCCATCCCTCAGATGGTCATGCTTCTCAGATGGCAGTGGAATCTCTGAGGAGGAAGGAACTCCGGGAGAAGCTGGCCATAAAGCAGCCTGTGAGCAGCTGGTAAGGTGGGCACAGGGCACTGACACAGCACTTAGAAGAGCATTTCAGTTGGACACTACTCCCAGCTGCTAAAGCCCATTGGCCCAGAGGTGTTGCCATTGGTAAGTCTTGGATCAGACCTTGTATTTAGGTGGGCTCACAGAGAGTCGGGGGAATAGTATGGCATGTAGGTTGCTTCTGACCCCAGGTTAGGTGGAGCTGGGTGGCATGTATGAAGGGACATGGTGTCACTGAAGACCTGAGAGGTGGGCAGATACAGTGCAGAAGATGCCAGTGGTTCTTTTAAGCATTAAAATGGTAAATTCAGTCCCTTGTATGTTGCACGCCTGAGTTGTTAAAATATTAAGGCAAATACCATCTCAGAGCAGCTTATGAAGAATGAATGCAGTATCATTCCCTCACTTTTATTTAGACATTTTTAGGGATGTGTAGTGCGGCAGCCAGCTGGTGGCTATGAACATCACGTTGGCATTCGTCCTGGACATCGTGCAAGCCCAGACCTGGACGATTTGATATGCAGTACCTTACTGAATTGTTTATGCAGGCAGACTGAGTGACTTAGGAATACAAGCGTCCCATCAGAGATAATCCTCTGCTCTGCCCCAAGAAGGCGACTGCGCATCCCGAATGGCACCTGCGGCTCTGCTGTGCCCACCTGCCAACATGGCACGGGACGCGCGTTCAGCGCTGCCAGCTGTGTTTGTGCTTCATGGCTCTGTCACTCAGCCTCCGGATGCATCAGGGCCGCCTCAGTGTTCTGTCAATGAAAAGCCGCAGTCTCTCTTTCTCTCTCCCCTCATATTTTGGGCAGATTTCGTGCCAACGTGATTCATGGGAATTTGAATGTGAAGCTGCGGCGTCAGCCTAACCGGATATTTGGCTCACATAATGTTGATCCTAATCGGCCCCCTCGCGACAGTTTCTTTTCGCACAGCGACAGCTGCACACTACATGGATCACGAGGGAATAACAGCCAAGAGACGACAACCGCGCACAGCCTCCGGAGCAGACGAGGTGTCATTTTGACGGCGCTCCAAAGCACACCCCGCGCATCCTTCTGTTGTCCTGCCAAATCTTTCACTGTCGTCATTCCTAAATTGAACAACAAGCGTAGCTCCCGTGGATCTGGACAGCTGCTAACCGAGTCTGAGTGTGAGCAGACTGGACATACGGCGCAAGTAAGGCAATGAAGTGAATGGCGTACACGTAATATTTGGGCAGCGTACCCTTCTGATGTGAATACCCACGAAAGGATGGAGTTCTATAGAGTAGTTAAGAAAAGAGAAAGAAAGTCAAGCTTAAATCATTTATGGGGACATTTTAAGATTTAGGATTTTTTATTTGTCATATACACAGCTATACATGTTCAACGTGCGGTGAAATGTCAATCTAGTTCGTCAAACAAATTATGGAAAATACAATAAATAAATATAGAAAAATACAAAAGCAAGTAAGACTAAATACTACAATTTTTAATTTAAAAAAAAAATTTAGATATAAACTAAATTATCAAGGCCTAACACACATTGACAAAATGACATAATGTCATTTATTTTATTACTAGCTAAATTACCAATCATAAAATAGAACAACTTAAAAATATTTAATATTTGATATCTCTGGCCCTATGTGTACCCACAGCGTTCCTCTAACACCCCCAAAAAATATTACTTCTATAATAGCACTTCATTGAGTTCTGTGGTTCCCCATTAAACTTTTGCCTGACAAATAATAATTTCATATCTTCATAACAAATTGGTGTTTGGGGTTTTCAAAAGGTTCCTAACCTAAATCTTTGAAGACTTGTGTTAGGCCTGCCTAGCAGGATCCAACAGATGACCTGAACTAAGCCTGTGTTATTATATGCAACAAGAGTCCTTTTAAAATCAGTAACCCATTGCTATTTCACAGATTTCTTATTATCTCTTTATGGATCATTATGGACTCTGTTATACATGTCAACAAATACAGGTTCTTTCTGAAATGGATGGTTCTTAAAGGAACAAGAAATGCTTCTCTTTTAACATTGCTTTAAAGAAGCATGCTGGCATCTTTATTTTTAAGTTTGTACGAGTCTTAGTCTGTATTGTTCAGTGCTTCCACTCTCCACTGCATTCCTGTAAATCCGGCTTGACAGACTCTATCATTTCAAGGTGCCTTGCTCACCTCCTGTCTGTATTTTCACTACCACCAATGATAGATGAACCCTCACTACCTGATATGAAAATATCATTTATATTCTTAACAAATGCTACCCATCTTTGAAGGTGACTCTCAGCATTCCTCTAATGCCTTTCTTTGGTGTTCTCTTGGTCTCTCTTGGTTAGCTCTTCCTCTCTCAATTGCATTCCTCTTTCGATTGCCTGCTTCTCAGACTCTGCCATTATTAGATGCATTGCTCGCCTCCTGTCTGCACTTTGACTATACCATCAAAGGTTCACGGACCCCCACTGCCTGCTGTGAAAACATCATTCATATTCTTGCGATCGTGTTCCCATAAAGCCTGCTTCTTAGACTCTTGTCATTTCAAGGTGCTTTGCTTGCCTCCTGTCCACTTTTTGACTACCACCAATGATAGACAGGCCCCTATTACCCACTGTGAAAACTATCTTTCATATTTTTTACCTTGACTCAGGTCACAATCAGGAATTGAACTTTGCATTTCTCCCTAAATGTATTGTGTCAGCATCTCTACCAATGAGCCACCACAACCAAACTGACCAATAAGATTGCTTAGAGGGACTAGAAACACACACACACACAGAGTAGTGTGTTATTATATAGTTAGTGACATGATATTCATACAACCATTGTACAAGGCAAAGGCTTTCATTGAATTATATACTGTATATACATATTGTGGTCACTAGGGGGTGCGACACAGACAGACACTAGGCACAAGTCCTACAAACCACACTGCTTTATTTTGATGTGGGAAACGCTTTCCTTTAGTTTTCCACCTGCACAACACAGTATGGCAAAGCACCAACAAGCAAATACACACAGCACCTGTCTTCCTTCTCTTCCTCTGTTCCTCTCTCCTTCCACCTCCACTCCTCCTTCAGCCAGCTTTATCCTCCTACTCCTGACTCCAGCTCTCCAAATGAAGGCAGGCGGCTCCTTTTATGCTGCACCTGAGAGTACTTCAGGTGGCTTGTCAGCGAGGTCCAGAAGCACTCTTAGGTGTGGCAGAGGCCTGACAAAGTAGGGCTCTGCAGCGCGCCCTGGTGGCCCCCACAAAACCCAACAGGGCTGTGCCAAACTCCAACTCCTATAGAGCCCTGTGGGAATCTGAGGCACCATTGCATCCCAGGGTGGCTGCCATCCAGTGGTCCAGAGGCAGAAGTGCCCTGTGCATATGTGCTCACCTGGTCCTTCCTTTAAGTAGCCGTCCCGGCCAGATAAGAGCCCTGGCTGCCCATCACAATATAAATATATATATATATATATATATATATATATATATATATATATATATATATATATATATATATATATATATATATATATATATATATATATATACAATAATTGATATATATCAATAAAACACACAATTACAAATATTAGGAGAGTGAACAAATGAGACTAATGCTAATGTAACAAGTATGTAGGTAAAGACATTGTGGGACATGTCCTGATTGAGAAGTCTTATTACCTGATGACAGAAGCTCCTTCCAGGCGTCCCTGTTTTGGCCATTAGACAGCAGAACATTTTGTCCAACTTCTGCAGGTGGAATAGTCCATTATGTGGAAGGGAGAAGTCCTTGATGATTTTGGTTATTCTGGCCCTACATTGCCTACTGTAAACGACCAACCGAGAGAGGGGAGCAGATCTTATGGTGCGCTCCACTGTACCCACCACCCTTGGCAGGGCTTTGCAGTCTTGGGCAGAGCAGTTTCCAAACGAGGGCGTGATGTTCTGTGTTAAGATGCTTTCTGCAGTGCCGGTGTAGAAGGTTTTTAGGATCTCCAAGGAAAACCTAAATTTCACTATTTGGCTCAGATTGTACGATACAGACCTTGACTTGCCTTTTTCATCTGCACTTGAATATGCATATCACATCCCGTAGCCCCATTGATATAGACAGGTATGAAGGACTGCTACAGTTTCCTGCTGAAATCCACAAACGCTTCCGTAATTTTGTTGATGCTTAGTTAAAGACTCTTTGCCTGGCACTGTGATGCCAGGTTAACCATCTCCTCCAGATAGGTCTTCTTATCATTTTAGAGATTTGTTACATTTCACAGTGTCTTCCTCTTACATATACAAGTAGAATATCTGACAAAAGTAACTGAGCAGTATGAAATAAAACAAACGTTTTTTATTCAGCACTAGCTTTGGTAGTCAGCTCCTTATGCCCATGCTACATGAAATTGTCTGCATGCCATTGGTATCCCTGGCTAATTTAACAAGCACCCTGTGCCACGAGGAAGGCCTACACTACACCTTAGCCCATGTAGTGTGTGAAGGAAAGCCATTGGCACCTAGGAGAGGGTCACTGACCCTTGTGGGGTGGGCAACTGGTTTCATAATATAGTTGTGTTTCTAACTGCTGCTCATGTCTTTAGTGAGGTTCTCTCAGCCTTTTCAGCATTTTGAAAGCGCCACTCTCTGCTTTTTCTAGTGTTTTATTTGTGCTTTGAGCTTTGGACCTCTGATATGATGTACTACGAGCCTAGGGCCCTATTCTTTATTTTAAAGAAATATTTAAATTAATAAGGCATTATCAGACACAGGCATACTGGCAAAGACCATCTGTTATGTGCTGTTGTTTTGAACCTCCATCAGCCTCCCTTTGTCCCATCAAAGGTAAACCTTTCAAACGCTCTCAGGCATAACTTTACCACTTCTGAGGGTACGTTGGTTTTGAACTCCCTGAAATATATTTTGTCAAATTTCCAACTGATTGATCATATACTGTAGACAGAATTATGACTCCTGTACTTTCTCAATGCCCCCTGGAATTAATTCCTGGCTAAGCTCCTGTGTGCAGGTAACATCTAACTCTTACTACCTGTTAAAGCCAGTCTACAGATTTAAAAAATGTTTCTATGAAAAGGAGGCAAGAAATAACGTATTTTATCTGCTTTTGCTAATTCTCAGGTACATTAAGACATTCCTTTGATGTTAGAATTATTGCCTTGAAGCTTTCCTTTTGCAATCTTTACAAAACGTCACTCATTTTCACTTTTAGTAATACCTTACATTTGAAATAAATCCTCATAAATGATGTTGATATACGTTATATAGGTTTATATAATATATACTGTGTATTTTATATAAATACTAGCAGATTACCCAGTGGCTTCGCTCACCGAGTGGAAGAGAAAAATTTGCGGCTCTCATGAGGCAACAGCATTAATGCCGTCTGAACAACACATCCCACGTGATTCAAATTTAACCCTCTGTGCTTGGCAGTACTCACACATGATGTCCATTTCTCCTATTGTAACTTTTGGATGTAGGCAATAATCTTTTTCAATGTTATAATTGAATCCCTCCATAAACAGACCCTGATGCCTGCGTGACGTGGTAGCCTGTGAATACTGCATCTGTCGAATTTGATTCAGTTCAGCACATTGTTCTGGTGTTTATGAGCGTCAGTTGTGATTGTCGTATACGTTGATCACCAAGCCCGCAAGCCTTCTCTCTCGATCTGCTTCTGTCTCACTTTCTCTGTGTAACCTGACTGGTGTGGTCATACGTAATTTCCATTTTAAACGAGAGTGCGCGAGTGCATTATAATATGTTCTGTGGTCATACGTAATTTCCGTTTCAAACGCAAAAAGAATTTTATATATATAGATAAACATATAGCTGTGTATGTATGAGTGTACCCTCCGTCCAAGGTTTCTTTTTGTTTTGGGCACCGTGTTACAGAGGATTTAGCTCCCTGAAACTTTTATGGGTGTACATTGGGTTGTGAAAGACAGTATTGATGGTCTGGCTGCTGTTATTGCAGCACACAAAATAGACAAAGTGGCGCAAGGCCTTCAGAATATAACCACAAAGCAGGCCAAAATCCTAACTAGTCTGTCCAGATAAGGAACACTCTAGGACAGCTGGAGTTCATACTTTAAGACAGGCTAGCATTAGTCTACTGGTCCAAATGGGCTTTCGTTTCAAAAGTTTAAAGCAATATAAGCAATCCCACAAAATATAATTAAAAGAGACATATTTACCGTAAAACACTGGGCTGAAGAGAGATGGGTGACACAGAAATCATTTTAAAAGGAGCAGTTATTTATGAAATGAGAAAATATGGCAAAATGCTTAAAAGAGAAAAAAAGAGGCAAAAAGAGTTGCCAAACACGCTCTGAAAACAAGCATGTCCCAATACAAAGTTCTAAATCGCAATGCTAAAAGAGAAGCAAAAAGAGTACAAAATCCAATGAAAATCCTATGAAAACAGCAATACTCACTAAATAGACTGACAACTCCTTCAAAGTGCTTTCAAATGAACTGTCAGTTCCCATCTTGCCTTAATAGGGATGGGGGTGGTTGCTTAATTTGATGGATGGGTGGCTCCGCCTCCTGGGGCTCCAATCATAAAATATAAGAAACATGAAAGAATTGTAAGACACGCATAAATACTAAATAAATGAACAGAATAAAAAAAACAAATAATGTGTAATTAAAAAAATAATAAATGAACAGAACAGAAAAAAATTAATGATAATGAAAAAATCAAAGAAGATAAAAAGAATTTCAAACATGAGGTGTTTCCTTCCCTGGCCCGGAGGCAAATAAAATAGACAGATTCATGTATTTTTTCTTAACACCCCCTTGGTTGAGCTCCCTTTTGGACAACTGCAAGGTTTCATGGGAGTTATAGTTCCAAAGGACAGCCCACAGGAGGTGGTTGCCATTTCATGTGGAGGTTATGTCTGACTCAGAAGTGCTTCTTGGAAGTCTTCCACCTCGGCGAGGGAAGTCAAAATCTAGAGTGGAGAAGGACAACTCTTGACTTGGAGAGGAGGAGAAGGAGAAAGAGAAAGAAAAGAAAAGAGGAAGGTGTGGGTTATCTTTGGTTTGGTGTGTCTGTATTTCTCTTTCTGGGCCATTTGGTGCCACTTCTACATTGCTTATATTCTACATTGTCAATGGAACACAGTATCTGTGAAACTGGGAACTTTGTTCTCCAACATGAAAAGATTCATCTTCTCTTTCTTAGTTTGCTATGTACTTAATGATTTTATAAAATATCCGGGACACGGTGGACAGGTATTTTGTCTAGACCTCCAGGCATTTTGCTCTCTAATGATGCTGTTGACACGAGTTTTTATTTTCTTCTCTGTTGTCAGCTTTGCTTGTCTCACTTATAATGTTAAGAGCCTTATATTGTCATCTGTTTACATTCAAAAACTGAAGCCCCACTGATTTACTGAATCTTTAATGCATTTCAAGTAGGTAGATGTTGCGTGGTTTAGCACTTGACAACTAATAAATTGTAGTTGTGGATATGTGCCTGTCTTCTGAGACTGTACACAGTCGAGAGTGCTACGGAGAAATTAACGGAGTATTTCCATAATACTTTCAATATTAGATAATGATATCTGAGGGCCATCTGGTCAGACTTGTCAGTCAAAAATACAAAGCAAGGTCAAAGGCTGAAACTTTAAGGTATGTGAACAGAGGTAGAACCAAACCAAGGTCAGGAAATATCAAAATGTGCAAATTTTACATAATCAGGAAGAAATCAAGAGGATTTGAACCCAGTCACCAGGAGCTGTAAGGCGGCAGAATCGACCTCTGCCTTCTGTAAGGAAATGTTAGTCTTGTTATTTTATTTGAACTGCTAGGCCATAAGAGAACAGGAGGCAGCAGATGAAAGAGGGAATCGACTGGTGTAGATAAGTACTGGAAGCAAACCATGCCGGGAGCTTTGAGGAACATATGAATACATCGACTTGCCAGAGTTTTTCTGTTTGCTTACTCCACGATGCACAAATGGTGACACCACGGGACTGAGGGAGTGGGTGACCAGCTGACTAGGAGTCGATAACAATATTACAGGGTGAAGTTTTGTTTTCTTTTTTCCTTTGTTGACCTGTCTTAACTTTGTACATTCAGAGATCAATTTGAGGTAAAATGACTGATTGTGAAACTAGTTGGACAAAAACTTGCTGTCACATCAGGTTCACAGGACTGAGTTTGAGAACCAATGTGTTATTCTATTACAGCTAGTCATTTACATTTAGGTGCATTAAGAACTAAAACGACTAAAAATGTTTCTTTACTGTATGTACAGTAAGTGTACACTCACTGTACAAATAATTAGGAACACTGTACTAATAACAGTTCTCACAAGCCCCCTCAATTCTTCATGACATGAAGATGTTGGGAACATTCCTTTGAGATTCTAGTCCATGTTGACATGAGCGTATTGCACAACTGTTCATTCATGCTGTGAATCTCCTGCTCTACCACATCCCAAAGGTGTTCCACTGGATTCAGATCTGCTGACTGGGAAGGCCACTGAAAATCACTTAACTTATCACCATGTTCATGAAACCAATCTGATATGAATTTTGCTTTGTAACAAGGGGAATTATTGTTCTGGGAGAAGCCATTAGAAGATGAGTAAATCATGACAATGAAGAGATACATTTGGTCAGCAACAATACTTAAATAGGCTGTGGCATTTAAGTGATCGTTTGTTGGTATTAACGGGCCCAAAGTGTGTCAAGAAGACATTCTCCGCAGCATTACATTACCACCAGCCTGGACTGGCAACACAAGGCAGTTTGTGTGCATACATTCATGCTGTCTGACCCTACCATCTGTGTGAAATTGAGATTCATCAGACCAGACTATGTGTTTCCAGTCATTAACTGTCCAGTTTTTGTAAGCCTGTGTCCACTGCTGTCTCAAGTTTATGTTCTTGTCTAACAGGAGTGGTACCCAACGTGGTCTTCTCCTGTTGTAGCCCAACCACCTCAACGTTTAATGTGTTGTGCACTCTGAGATGCTTTCCTGCTCACCACACTTGTGCAGAGTGGTTATCTGAAGTTTCTGTCACCTCAAACCTTTGACAATCTCTAATCAACAAGGCTTTTCCATCTACAGAACTGCCGCTCACTGGATGTGTTTTGTTTTTCATACCAATCTGAGTAAACTCTGGAGACTGTTTTGTGTGGAAATCCTGGGAGATCAGAAGTTGCTGAAATACTCAAACCAGCTCATCTGGCACCAACAATCATGCCACGGTCAAATACATTGAGATCGCATTTCTTCCTCATTCTGCTGTTTGATGTGAACTTTAAGTGAAGCTCCTGAGTCGTATCTGCATGATTCTATGCATTGCATTACTGCCTCATGATTGGCTGATTAGATAAGTGCATGGATAAGCAGGTGTTCATAATAATTTGCTCAGTGAATGTACACGTGTGTATTTCTAACTAGGCCTTATTCCCAAATACCCTGAACTGAATGAAACACTTTTGGATTTGGATATGTGCTCATTAGATGGTGTTTTTTGGATTGCTGCCTTTATTTTCTGTTCTGTTTTAATTAAAATATCTTTTAAATATTGTGTGGCACTTTGTACTTTCAGTATAAATGACAATGCACTTCATGAAAAATAACTTAATTGAACTGTAGGATTTTAGTTTTGCCAAAACCAAAACATAAATCAAACTATTTCTTTAAAGATCAAGCAAATGAATCGTGACCTTCCTCACTATTCAGAGTAACTACTGATCTACAGCAATTTATTTATCCCAGATTGAAAAATCACATTAAAGTGGCACTTTGTTTAGAAGCTGACCTCTCATGCAGTTAATTTATCTCAAAACAAAATGTACTCATTGAAATAAGGTAGAGAGGACGTAACTCTTTGTGCAGATCAGAGGCCAAAGCTTTTGACATTCACAACGAATCTATTAATTAGAGAGCTGTTGCTTCCTGTGATAGAACCTGTGTGCCGGACGAATCTGTTGGGTGACTGGTGATTTAGTGTTATAATCATGCAGAGGATTTGAGAAAATGTGTGATATCAGTGCTTTTGTAGGGTGAGTCAGCTCTCAGCTTGTGTGCCAGTGTTGGCGTCTGTGGTTATGTATTACATAAAAATGATAATGGCTTTGGAAATAATAACTTCATATCACATTTTGACTCACTTTAGTACACGTAAAATATAATGCTACAAAATAAAAATGTTGGAAATTTGACCAATTTAAGTTTCAGAGTTTTGGAAGTGGTCGTTCTTTTGTTTTGAATTCCTTGGTGGTATATACAGTTTATACATTCTCAATTTTGTTATAAGGTTTGACACTGAATTTAGGTTATTCCTTAATTGGGTCACAGTGATAAATAAAAGTCTTAGTCAACAAAAAGGTTTCTGATGCTCATGCACTGCATTCGTGTCGCAAAATGAACACATCCCTGAATGGAATCTGTTTTTAGTACAATTGTGGCAGCCTTTCTGTAAGGAAACAGGCATAAATTAGGCCTGTCTGGTCTCTCTCAAATGTGGGCCCATGTCATCATGATAATGTTGTCACTCCACAGTATGTAGATCCATGTTCCGCCTGACCAAAGGGTACATTGGAGCTCTCTAGAAAATATCAGTAATCTCTTCTACATTCACATGCTATCCCAGATATTTTCTAGAAGTTAACAAGCCAAGGTAATGTGTGAAATAAAGCGACCATCAATAATCCAGAATACCTGACCTGGCACATTCCCATGTCTAGACCTAGAACAATTTCCAGGAATTTAAAACCTTGGCTTATGCATTAATGAAGTGATAAAATTACTAGGTCAATGGCACAAAATGACAATAAGAGTGTTATGGAGTGACACAAGCATGCTTTTTCACACAAATCGACTGGGACTGAACACATGGTGCAATGATATTCTGGCCCAGAAAATGTACAAATTAGAAAATGAGGCCTAAACTTTTGAAACGGAGCCTCAAACTTTCCTATCTACATGAAACCTCCAAATGAGACCTTGCCTCCAACATCTAACCGCAGACTTCCTTTGAGGTCTAATATCCCAGGTGGGCCTATACTCAACCCATAAGTCCCAAAAGGAGAAAGCCAACACTCAAAACAACTCTTGTGTATCCTTCAATAAAAGATTATTGGAGGTGAGGAAAGCATAAAAATTGATTAAAAAATAATCCAATAAAATACAGGGGGTCCTCGGGTTACGACACAGTTCTGTTCTTACAACAGTGATATAACCCGAATTTTGGGTTACATCGAAACACACCCTAGCCTAAGTCATTTGCAAAATCATAATCTAGAACATAAAAATACAACTAAGCCACAGAAAAAGGAAAAGGACATAAATATACTGTATTGTACACTGTACTGTAGTAACAGAAAAAATGACCAAAAAATAGTGTAAAAAAATTCCTTACCTATATTCCTTCTGATCTCTTTACAATGTCTAATTTCACTTCCATCGTCATGGCTTTCCTCTTCTTCGAAGCACTACCAACTGAAGACTCTGACTTTCATTTAGGAGCCATGATAAGGGCAACAAAGTCGCCAAACAAAGCCACACAAACAGACCACTTCCTCCACGCGCAACTAAACTAGTTTGCCAACTCCCTCACTCATATGCCGTGTTACTGCGTATTTTTCCGCTGCACACAACCAAACTAGTTCACCCACGTAGTCTGTAGGTACGACGCTAATGGTGTAAGCCGAAACACTCATCTCAATTTTTTTTACGTTTTTAAGGTAGCGAGCGTTGTAAACTCGAAATGTTGTATGTCGAAACGTTGTAACCCAAGGACTCCCTGTACTTCAAAATGTTCTAAAAATTCAATGCAGAAAAGATCTATCAAAGAAAGCAAAAGAAGTGCAAAGAAATCCAGTCTGTAATTCAATTCTTAAATCACCAAAGCAGAGTGAACAACAACAGCAACATCTACTTGTATAGCACGTTTTCATACAAACAATGTAGCTTAAAGTGCTTTACAAAATTAAATAAATAGAAGTTAATATAAAACATAAATAAACAAGATTAGACAATAATATTATACAGTATGTAACAAAGAAAAAGGTACGGTCAGATGGCCAGGAGGACAGAAAAAACAAAACAAAAAAAAAAAAACTCCAGTTAGGCTTGAGAAAAAAATAAAAATTCCAGGGTTGGGGTGTAAGGGGAGAAACATTCCAAAATACAGGACAGGGGGAGATTATTTAAGACTTTATAAACCATTAATAGTATTTTAAAGTCAATTCTAAATGACCCAGTTAACCAATGTAATGTCACTAAAACTGGTGAAATTTATTTTCCTAGTTAAGATTCTTGCTGCTGCATTCTGCAATAACTGTAACCGACTGATGTGTTTCTGTAAGGTGTGCATTACAGTAATCTAGTTGACTGAAAACAAAAGTGTAAAGTCATAAGAGGTCTAACTTTAGCTACATTCATTAAGTGAAAAAATGTAGTCCTATTACTCTGATTAATATGTGATTTAAAATTTAGGTCAGTGTCAAAAGTTACCCCTAAATTCTTTACCTCTGACTTACCTTTTAAACCTAAGGGATCAAGTTTATTTCTAATACCCTCACTTTGTCCATTTTTGCCAATCACAAAGATTCATGTTTTCTCCTTATTTAGTTTGAGAAAGTTGCTGCTCAACCATTTGGAAATACAAGTAAGACACAGAATTAGAGAGCCAACAGCATCAGGGTCATCAGGTGCTATCAATACAGTAAATAAAGCTGTATGTTGTCTGCATAGCAGTGGTAGCTCATCTTGTCAGTCAGTCAGTCAGTTTCCAACCTGCTATATCCTAACACAGGGTCATGGGGGTCTGCCGGAGCCAATCCCAGCCAACACAGGGCACAAGGCAGGAACAAATCCCGGGCAGGGCACCAGCCCACCGCAGTAGCTCACCTTATACTTTGAGATAATCTGACCTAATTGAAGCATATAGATTGAGAAGAGCAACAGACCCAGAAGAGATCCTTGTGGTACACCATATAAAATATCTTGGGTCTCTGAGGTATAATTTTCTGCCTGGCTGAAACCAGTTTAAGATGTTGCCAGAGAGGCCTACCCATTGACTAAGGGAATTTATAAGAATACTGTGATCAATGGTATCAAATTCTGCACTGAAATCTAATCTAAGAGAACAAGAACAGATATACGGCCTCTGTCTACAGTGACCCGTAAGCTTTTCACTACTTTAACTCTTTGAGGGCTGAATATTTTTTGCAGGTAACTCACTTTTCTGAAAAGCACACAAAGCAAATGTTTCACATGTAAATCTGTATCTGTATCTGCCATTTCAGAGGTTGTTTGCTCATTGCTACTCATGCACAAGCAGGTAATCTAACCAACTAAGCTAACTTTCCTTCTAGCAAAGACAGCTGAACTAAAACATAACAGCAAGTTTTACGGCTGATTACCGTCCTCTACCCCTGAATTTCGACAAAAGTTGACATCCGCCCTGAAAGAGTTAACCAGTGCGGTTTCTGTACTGCGATTTGTTCTAAAACCTGAGTGAAACTTGTCAAGAATCGAATGTTTATTCAAGTAATCATTTAGTTGCACGATGACTGCCTTTTCTAGAATTTTACTTAAAAAAAGGCAGGTTAGATATTGGTCTAAAATTGTCAGAAACAGAGAAGCCAAGGTTATTTTTCTTGAGCAGAGGTTTGAAAACTGCAGTCTTAAGACAATCAGGAAAGACCCCCGTATCTAATGATGAGTTCACTATGTACACTATCAATTAGAACATTAGAAACTTCTTTGAAGAAGCCTCTTGGTATTGTGTCAAGGACGCAGATGGAGGGTTTCAATTGAGAAATTATTCTACGTAGTCCGGGTAGATCTGTTCTGGTGAAATAAAATTGAATACTGTGGTTCAGCCTGATTAACTTTGGGGGGATGTAGCATATTATTTTTAATGTCATTAATTTTGTGTTTAAAAACTATAGTGAAAGCCTCACAAGTTTTGCTAGTAGTTTTTAGGGGGGCATTCCATTGAGTGAGCTGGGATTAGAAGACAATCAATAGTTGAGAATAAAACTCTTTGATTGCCAGCATTATCATTTATAATTTTGCATAAACAGGACTGCCTCTCAAGGCAAACTACATTTTTATATTCAGTTATTTTAGCCTTCCATATGTCATAATGGATTATCAGTTGAGTTTTTCTTCATTTACGCTCAGCTCTCCGACATGTTCTCTTTAATCAGGCACTCTTTGCGTTTTCCCGGGTATAATAGTGCTGGAGGATTTCTTAACTGTCTTCTCAGGGGCGAGTATGTCATCTGCAGCTCTCATCTTAGCATAACATTTTTCCACCTTGCTATTACCATTGTTATTGTTGTTGAGGTAATCACTACAAATAGACTGATTGTCTAGACTATCATCAACCTTAGAAGCTGCAGATGTAACAAAGTAGCAATTTTTAACAACAAACTTCCCATTAGTTGTAGCTATCAGTATTTCTATATCGAACAATGTGAAAAAGTGGTTTGATATAGCGATATCCATAACCTGGCTCACTTCAACTTTTAATCTATTAGCAATGACTAAATCCAGCGTGTGTCCTCCCTTATGTGTGGGCTGGTTGATGTGCCGGCTGAGATAAAATGAGTGAAGGAGGTTCATGACATTTCTTGATTTTGTGTCAAACTGGTCGACATGAAAGTTAAGATCATCAACAATTGGGAACCTGTCAAAGTTAGTTATCATTATAGATACTAAGTCTGAGAATTCCTCAATGGAGGACACATTATATGTAGGAGGTCTATAAATGGACAATACGAGCGACTGGGACACACCTTGAACAACAATGGCAAGATACTCAAAAGATGTGAATGTACCAAACTTGACATCTTTACACTTTAATCGGCTTGAGTAAATATTTGCTAAACCGCTGCCTTTCCTGCCTTGGAGAACTACATGAGTAAAACTGTAATCCAGAGGTGCAGTTTCAACTAAAACTGTGGCACCATCTGAGCTAAGCCATGTTTCACTTAATGTAAGAAGTCGATTTTCCTATATTTAGTAAGGTCTTGGAAAAGCAGAGCAGAATTAGAGTGTTACGACAGCTTGAAATGGTAATTAAATGTTTTGTGTTAATGCAGTTTGTGCTGATTTTTTACTTAATCTATAATATGTAGTTAAAGTTCTAATACAGTGCACATCTAGAGGTGAAATAGTAATTAAATTATTTGCATTTATGCCACTTTGTCCAGGTTTTTAACTTAAACTATGGTTCATTATTATAGTGTTAATACAGTGCACATCTAAAGATGAGCTTGATGCAGAATTATCAGATCTTAGCAATGTATTATGGAGAGCATTAGGATTAGAATTATGTGGTATGGAAAGACAGATTACCTTTGAGATGTTTTCAGAGAGGGCTCAGGCTCCAAATCTGTTCGGATGTATACAGTCTCGTCTGGAGAAATGCGGTCTCACCCAGAAGAGATCCCAGTTATATCTGAACCAGACGTTTTGTCCCTTACAGAAGCATCTCATCCAGTTGTTTAGTGGCAGCAGACAACTGTAGTATTCATCAGATCTTCTAGCTAGAAGGACTTAAAATGAAGACTTTTGCCACTGGGGGTCCTCTCCTTTATGGCTTGAATGTGCACTGTGAAATCTGCTTTAAGAACCTTCAACTGTCGATATCGTGTGTCATTACCTCCAACATGCATTATGATGGTCCCAACAGCTCTGCCCTTGTGCTTAAACATACATATAATTAAATTATTTATTTATTTTTAAAAAGCATTAATTAGCCTACACCGCATACATGTATTTTAATAAACGCCTCCCTTGATGAAAATATCAATTAACTATAAACCTTCCTAGAAAAATCACCAATGTTACTTTATTGCTATAAGAGCTAACTCTTCAAAAGTATTTGGAAAATGTATATATTAATAACAATTTTATGACATGTATCTACCTAACAAGGTTTTGAAAGTAAGACATTAACAGGATTCTATGGGGTACGCCCTAGTATTTCCCATATTTGATTGGATTGATTCCATCATTAAGGTTTTGGGTAAGTTTTACAGATGGATGTCCTTCCTGACACTGACCAGCTGTATTTATCCGGGCTTGGGACTGGCATCAAGTTGCCCCCCTTGGTGGCTAGATTAGGAGGCTATCAGCATGTGACTTACTGAATTTACTAGTTGTGTTGGTAGATCCTGTTGAATAGAAAGGTGAACAAATGGCAACAAATCTGAACGATGGCGCAACAAACAACCCTTGAGGTTTCATTAGTGAAAGGAAAGGAACAGAATCACAAAACATTCCAGACTCTGAAGTCAATATTGAAAACTAGCCAACCCACGGTGTACCATAAGCTGCATAATCAGGCCGTTTTTTTATGATTTTTAAGCACAGGGAGAATATTAATATTTGAAAAATCAGTAATGTAATAAATCAGCAAGAAAAGCAACATTGTAACAATGCATGGAATGAACCAACACACAATCGTCCGTGACTGAAAACTGGTGGACCGCCATCGTGCCTTCTCCTCCCAGACGGAGGGATGGGGGTGGACGGCGCTCAGGCGCGGAGGGTGGAACGGGAGGAGAGGAGAAGGACGTCCATTCCGCTCCCTCATTCATGCTAGTTCTCTGATTTGTTGTTCAGTATGCACTGCCTTCTCATGTGCCCACCTCCAACTCGTCACTTGAGTTGTTGTCGTCTTTGTACAGTCCAGATGCACCTGTGCCTCACGTAGACTTTTCATTGCTCTGTGCGGTTTAACTCGGTTTTTAAAGACTGCTCACTTCATTGTGTTTTAACCTCAGTTGTAAAGGATTGTTTTAAGGATCCCATGGGATACCCCTCACAAACCGTTTTACATGCTGCATATGGCGATTCACCTCCGCAAGAAACATACCTCTATGAACAGTCAACGTGGCTTGGAGGTGCATGTGGCCTCTACGACAGACAAATATAAATGACGCCGTTTTTTCTGTGTCGTCCCGTCCGAGTTGGTGGGCGTGGCTCTGCGAGTTGTCGTCGTATCCAATGGTCTTGGAGTTGGTGGGCGTGGCTCCTTCCAGCGTGTGCCATAAGTGTCATACATGTCGGCGGCTTAGTGAATCCACGCCCCTTCCGGCATGCTTTCCATGGGTGTCTTGCCTTTGTGAATTATATATATAGATTTTAGTGATGCCCCAATGGTAAATAAAAATGCTGCCATTAGCCCTTCAGCGATGTTTTTTTTCCTACCAGCACTGCTATTACTAAGTGTATTAGAAAATCTACAACTACTCTGCCATCAAATGTCAAATAATCAGGAAGGTCATCGATTACTTTCATATTCACAAACCACTGATTCAGTCTGTACTAAACTTTGAACTTCTGTTTTGGTTGTTGCAGCTCTTTGATACAACATATAACAAGATATGGCTGGAATACGGGATATCAAAAGATGCCATTTTGGTGATAACCTAATTGAGGACAGGTTCACTCATAGAGTCAGATACTGGAAAGGCATGCATCAGGCGTGTTGAAAGCATGAGTCACATAAAACTCACAACACACCTCTTTGTCGTCTTCTTCTTTTGGCTGCTCCCACCAGGGGTTGCCACAGTGGACCGTCCAAAATTGTTGTCCGCATACAGATTTGGCAAAATTTTACACCGGATGCTCTTCCTGACGTAACCCTCCTCATTTATCTGGGCTTGGGACCTACACGAAGAAATACACTGGTTTGTGCATCCCCTGTGGCTGGGTTCACAACACACCTCTTTGTAAATACACAGGTTACAAGGAATTCAAAAAACAGTAATGAGATGGCTTGTTGCTTTAAAATATTACTGGTCAAAATTAGAATGGATGTTACTTGGACGTTTGCGTCTTCTAATGAGCTGATATCTTGTATCTTCTTCTTCTTTCGGCTGCTCTTATTATGAAATATCATATCATGAAAATAATGGCATTCAGTTTATTTTTATTATTTATAAGTGGATTCAAATTAGTTTTAACAAAAATCACTTAAACTAGATGTGTAAAAATTAAATAAACAAAATTTGAGATAACAAACACAGTACTAATTCCTTTTATTATTTTTTTTCCAAACACCCCTTAATCACTTTTCACTTAAACTGGACAGGTTCAACACTTTTAACCTTTCTTCATAACTCACACCTGTTAGTCCCAGAATCAGCCTAGTTGTTCTTCTTTGGACTTGTTCTAGTGCTGCTATGTTCTTTTTACAATACAATACAATACAATACAGTTTATTTTTGTATAGCCTAAAATCACACAGGAAGTGCCACAATGGGCTTTAACAGGCCCTGCCTCTTGACAGCCCCCCAGCCTTGACTCTCTAAGAAGACAAGAAAAAACTCCCAAAAAAAACCTTGTAGGGAAAAATGGAAGAAACCTTGGGAAAGGCAGCTCAAAGAGAGACCCCTTTCCAGGTAGGTTGGGCGTGCAGTGGGTGTCAAAAGAAGGGGGTCAATACAACACAATACAATACACGGAACAGAACAAATCCTCAATACAGTATAAAAAAAAAAAAAAATAGAAGTACGGAGCAGAATTTAACAGTAGATGATATCACATAATAAGATTTGGATATTTTTAGAGTCCTGGAGACCTCATCCATCAAGCTGCCTCACCCATTTGGCCATTCCATGGCTGAAACAGTGCTGGGCCAGCCAATCCGATGAAAGGACCCCTCTTTCCCATGATTCCTGTGATTCTCCATCAGGGATGACTTTATCTTAGGCAGGCAAACAACTTGGCAGGTGGGCCGTGGCACCAATTGGCACATTTGAGTACTGAGAAGAGAAACAGAATAGGTGAGGGTTAGAATTCAATTATAACTATCATGTTACTTATGTTTTAGTGCTAATGACTAACAACAGAGATGCAGTCTGTACAGTTAATCAGCAGCTCTAGTCAGGATATGCTAAACTGAAGTAGTGAGTCTTCAGCCGAGATTTAAAGGCTGAGACTGAAGGGGCATCTCTTATGGAAGCAGGAAGACCATTCCACAGTTTAGGGGCCCTGTAACTAAAAGCTCGACCTCCCACTCTTATTTTATTAATCCTTGGAATCCTAAGCAGGCCGGCATCTTGAGATCTTAATGTGCGCTCAGGTTTGTAAGTCATGATAAGTTCAGACAAGTAAACCGGACCTTGACCATTTAATGCTTTATATGTTAAAAGGAGGATTTGGAAATCTGCCATAAACTTAACCGGGAGCCAGTGTAAGGATTTTTTTTGTAGCCTGAAGACCAAAACTGCATACAGGACTCCAAATGAGGCCTCACCAGTGGGCTATAAAGCTTAAGCATTGTTGAAGTGCCAAAAGAAATTGGTAACTGCGCTGCTGCAACAGAATTCGATGTGTCTGAGAAACTGGTGTGAGATTGGAGGAAGCAAGAATATGTTAAAAAAAAAAATAAGTGTCAAATTTTTGAATGGGCGTATAAGTCAGGGTCTGATTTTATGATCGATTCTTCAGGTTTCAAGACCCGACTTATAAGCGAGTATATATGGTATGTTATTGTTTTATCATTTAAAAAAAATATATATTTTTTTTTCTTTTTGCTTGATGTTGACCTGCTGGCTGGATTGGCACTCCAGCTACTGTTCCATTCCATTCAAGTTAGTTTGGTGCTGAGGTGTCACCCGTTGCGTGGCTGCATTCAGATTCTAATTTGAGATCCTGAGGTGGTTCATCATGTGGTGGGCACAGCAACACGCTGTATTAGTCCATGCTCCCAACCTCTCTCCTATCCTTCACTCTGCATCTATCTTCATTTTTTCTTTTTGAGGTGGGGATTGAAATGTTTTGCTTTTGTCTTTCAATTTTTCTTTTGCTTTCTTTGTAGTTATTTCAAAGTAAATGGTTGTATTTGTTAAGTTATTATTATATGCTTGCTTGAGTAGAATGCCATTATAATGTTGTGGTTTTCAAAAATAGATTATTATACTTTTAAAAAATAACAGACTTTTTTTACTTCCTACAAGTAATACTTTACATTTACTTAAATTACTTAAATTTCATCTACCACAAATCTGCCCAAGCCCATATGCCATCCAAGTCCCTCTGCAACAATTTTAGTGATTCTACATTATCGTCCATTCTATACAGTGATTTTGGTATCATCTGCAAAGTTACCCAGCTTATTCATTTTATTCTCATTGTTAATGTATATTAAAATTAACAGCAGCCCCAGCACTAACCCCTGAAGGGTACCACTATTAATATGTAGTATGTTGCAGAAAATACTCAGTAAATAAAGAAGAGCCATGAACAGCCGTTATTTATGAACTACAATTACATGGATATTCTTTACACCAGCAGGTAGAGCCCCCGTGTGCCTCATTCAATTCATCATGCCAGCTTGAAGAAATCTCTCAGAAAGCGTCCTGTAATCAGTTAGGTTCCTTTACATAAAATGACGGTGAAGCATTTCAAACACACCAATCAGCATACAGATAAATGGTATAGTCCAGAAACACACCTCTGTATTATGTATTTTAACTAAGAGTCATGAGTGAATAACTGGTTAAAAGGAATTAGACTTTTTATATGTAAATTGTCATCGGAGAACACAGTATAAAGTTGAATGTTATATATGGACTTATTTTGTAATTTAAATTTATTGGTACAAATGTCAGGATATTCTAGTGAAAATGCAGAAAGTTTCAAGTACATTTTTCTTTTACATAGTACCACTAACAGCAAATTAATTGCATTGTATTAAGATCCAAGAAGAATGCTGGAGAACAATGTGGGTTTTTACAAGGTTCCTAAAAGTGTTTTTCCACCACAGTATCTTTGTTTCCAGGAACCAGTGAGTTCCTGTATGATGTTGTCTCTGGGCCACTTATAGTCCCTGGTCACTTTCATGTGTTGCATTCCCACTACACAACAAGAACTGTAAGCCTTATGCAAAATATGGGATGTGCAAAGAAGAGCAATGCAGTGTGAAGTGAAGCGTGACTTGGTGTTCACGGGGTGATTATTGCTTCGACGAAGTGATATACCAGGGATGTAGCTGTGAAGAATGATGAGATGTGAAGTGCAGACCAATTGAGAGTTCATCTTATTGCTTTGATGCACTGTATGGCGCAGCACACAAGGGAGGGTGCTATGAAGAGTAATGTGATGTGAAGTGTGGTGTAGTCAGGAGACACTGCCAACCTTATTGGTTCCAAGTGATTGCGACTTAAAGGGGGAGATTATTGCTTTGATGTGGTATGTGCTGAATGGTGTGGCAGAACAGGGAAGCGACTATGAAGAATGATGTGGTGCAGTCAGGAGTTCACAGTGGACCACCTCACCTTAGTGTTTCAATGCTATGTACAGTGCACTGCACTAGGAAGGTGGCTATGAAGAGTGATGTGGTGGGTGGAAACTGCAGCACTCCATTTTTGCCAATAACTGTCCAAAGTCTAAACAACTAACAGATTTTTAATATGGCGTTATTGCTTGTGGTCAACAAATCAGCTGTCACAAACGTGCACATGGGGAACAGTTTACAGGCACAAATAGTGGTGTCTGTCAGCCTGACCAGGGGATGGCCCTCTCTCTTCTTATTCCCCTGCAGCCCAGCCAAGGACCCTGATTCAAAGTGACATCACCATCAATCCACCCCCTGTTGACATCGCTTCTGGCCAACCCTGATGATATCATTGCCGCTACCCAGAATTCCTTTTCCTGCCACATCAGTTCCAGTTCTGGTTGTCCTGACTCCACCTCTTCCTCCTACCCACCATATTTATAGAGCAGTGCTCAGTTTGTTAGCCAGTTCAGTTGTGAACTTCACTTTGTAAATTGTGTTTTTTTGTTACTCTGCTGATGTTAAATACAGTAATCCCTTCTCGATCGCGGGGGTTGCGTTCCAGACCCCCCCGTGATAGGTGAAAATACACGAAGTAGAAACCATATGTTTGTATGGTTATTTTTATATATTTTAAGCCCTTAGAAACTCTCCCACACTGTTTATAAATATTCTCCGCACAGTTATACAGTAAACCCTCATTTATCGCGGTTAATCCACTCCAGACAGATAAATGAATTTCCACGAAGTAGGATTCTTTACTTATAAATCTAATATTTTCGCAGTTAGAGCATTGAAAACCTGTTTACGACCTTCTAAATACGTTTTTTAACATTATTAGAGCCCTCTAGACATGAAATAACACCCTTTAGTCAAAAGTTTAAACTGTGCTCCATGACAAGACAGAGATGACAGTTCTTTCTCACAAAAGAATACAAACATATCTGCCTCTTCAAAGGAGTGCTCGTCAGGAGCAGAGAATGTCAGAGAGAGAGAAAATTAAACAATCAAAAATCAAAAGGGCTGTTGGGCATTAAAGTATGCGAAGCTCCGCGATAAAATGGCCGCAATGAAGGGATCAATGTGAAGGTAGTCTTTCAGCATTTTTAGAGGAGCATCCATATCTTCAAACAGACCCTCTGCTCACACCCCCTCGTCAGGAGCAGAGAATGTCAGAGAGAGTGAGAGAGACTGAGAAAAGCAAACAATCAAAAATCAATACGGGCTGTTAGAGCTTTGAAGTATGCGAAGCACCGCGTGGGAAGCTTATCGTATATCATTGAGGAGTTTTATTTAATACGTAATACCTGCTCTGATTGGGTAGCTTCTCAGCTATCCGCCAATAGCGTCCCTTCTATGAAATTAACTGGGCAAACAAACTGTGGAAGCATGTACCATAAATTAAAAGACCCATTGTCTGAAATCCGCGAACCAGCGAAAAATCCGTGATATATATTTAGATATGCTTACATTTAAAATCCGCGATGGAGTGAAGCCTTGAAAGTCGAAGTGCGATATAGCGAGGGATCACTGTATATGGGGTGGGCACCGCCAAACCTTTTTCAGTCTGCTGCCTGATATTTTATCTCACAGCACAATTCCTGGCGTAACAAAAAGTACATACCCTGGAGTGTGAGAAGAAAGTGCGTAAAGTCTGTCTAACCAAGTCTGTTATGCCATTTCTGTACTGGAATTGGAAACACAAATACACGTATAGATGTCTGTATAAAAGTTAAAAGAACACTAAAATAAACCACAGATTTTACAGATAATTGTGTGCACTTGATTTAGTGACTGACTCTGGGGGTTAAACAATGCATTCTTCATTCAGTGGCCATTTGTGATGGATGGTTTGAACTTGCTGAATTAATTTTTTTTGCTCCCAGGGTCCACACTGTAGGAAAAATGAAAACACTAGGCTTCATGTACTTATGGTTTGGAAGTCACTTTGGACTAAATCACCAGCCTGCATTGCTGATGTCATCTTCAAACGTCAGTGCCAGTGCCATATTGTTGCCCTCGTGTACAGAATGTCCTTTAAGTGCTTTTTTAATTTCGTGTCTCTTTTCAGTTTCTAACTTGTTTATGCTGAACTCCTATGGTTGCAGGGTTGTTTGTAAATTTGTTTTCCTTTCACACCGTGTTTTACCTTTTTGTTATGCCTCATGACTCAGCTCCCTCTTTGCCTTTGTTGAGTTTTTTAGCTTAATCTATTATGATTGCATGGATCCTTTTCCTGTAGACCTCACTCTGTGGATGCTAGGAAACTGAGAGGCAGGGAGATTATGGAGGAGGATGGCTGGAGTCTGATGGTTTTTCAAAAGGGACTGAACAGCAGGTGCTTGGGCTCCATTTGTTCATGTCACTCCTATGAATAAAGTAAATGGGCCAGCTATTCACAAACAAAATAGTGTTATTTTGATAGCTAATATTTTATTTCATCAGGATGATTTCTCCTCCTGTGTTGCGGTTTACTATCTAAAATGAGTCCTTCCTGGTACAGCCTTGGAAAAATATTTCTTAAAAGCCACATTTTTGATATTTGCTTTCTGAATCTCCAGCTTGGTGACTGTCTGTGTGGCGTCTGCATGTTCACCTTGTGTTTGAAATGGCCACTTGCTGCCTGAAAAGCTGATTCCTTTATTCATGTCCAATTACAAGCTCACAAATGTACAACAACCAGTGGACGAGGATCGAAATTTAAAGAAAAATGTCATTTAGCTTGACTTTTAAGGCTGGTTTTACTTTTGTTGTGCCCATGTTGCTATCGGACAGACAGTAAAAACAAGTTTATGAGTTGGAAATTCCATGTAAAGCAATAAACCTACCCGACTTTGCAGAGTTTTAATGTAATGGTAACCTTTCACCTCAGTCAATTATATGAAATAAAACTATATATTGGTCAGCCAAAAATGTAATTTTTGTGGTTGAATTGGTTGGCATTTGGAGTGAAGTGATATACATTGTGGTTAAGTGGAGGTAACTGCAAGCCATCACTGGAAACTGTTTGGGTGCCAAACCATTTATCCCCGTTTAATTCCAACAAACATATTTTCTTTAGAAAAAAATAAAATTAGGGCTGCTGTGCATGCCAACAGAAAGTTTCTACAGAAGATGGCTGTCAGGCTATGTAATAACAAAGTTCTCAGGATCTCCATCCTGTCTTGGGTTCAGTGCAAGAATGAACACCTTCTCCCATCAGCGGCCGGTGACATGAAGGGGTGGAGTCAGTTGCCCTCACTGGGCGTTGTCTCTGTTTTGCATTGGAGACAAAAGAGGAAAATATTAGCACTGGTGCCCCCTTTCAACCCGAAGCGGTATTACATACCTGTGATGATCCTGGAGAGTGGTCCAGAGACACACATTCATGACATCATTTAATTGATTTAGCTTACGCTAACCAGTGATGACATCATGGTTTTCCAAAAAGTCTGACCATAAATTCATGTGAATGTACTGAAGAGGGAAGATGATATCTCACAAGTCAGGTCTCCGCAAACTCAGATAGTACATGAAAACAGCATTTCTATATACAAGCAGCCATACAGACAAGAAGAATATCACTGTCATCATTAGAGCAAAAGTTTCTGGCTGTACTGAAGAGAAAAAATTGGTAATATCTAGTATGCTAAACTGCGGTGGGCTGGCATTGGCTCCAGCAGACCCCCGTGACCCTGTAGTTAGGATATAGTGGGTTGGATAATGGATGAATGGATGGAGAGTATGCTAGATATTTTTGTAGACTCTCTTTATTGAATATGTTTGAGCCATACTTTTTTACTCTAATTTTAAAACATTAAATCAGGCAGGAAAGTTAATGTCAAACAATATCTCATATTAAAATTCAGAGGAGGACAAGGCAGTTGTTGCTCAGGCACATTTATGATCCTACTAGACTGGATAAGAACCTTTGTTAAGTGCTGGACTAGGAGAATTGAAGACTTTGCGTCAATCTGGTGGTAAATGACTTTCCAGCTAGTCTGGACTGGACTGGACTAGAATGGGGGATGAATCTGCCTGACCTGAGTCAATGGGAACTACACACTACCTCTTGTGCAAGAGGTACGTCAAGGACCATTAGAATTGGATAAATGAGGCCTACAAAGACTTGCTGGTCTCTTTCCTTCTCACCTATCCTATACAAACAGGGTATGCTTCCTCTCATTGCCAATTTCCACTCTGAAGAGGGGCCGTCAAAGGCTAGGCCGGACCAAGTCAGACCAGAGATTACTTCAACAAACTAAGACAGAGAGCCACCTGGTAGTAAGCATATTGGACACAAGATGAACTGCTTATTATCAGGTTGTGTTATTTTACCAACTTTCATTATTTGGGCAGATTGTGTATAATGCATGAATTAATGTGTAACCCCTCTGCCTGGTCTGGTATTCTACCAAATTGTCTGGGGTTATAGAATGTACAAGAAAGAGGAAAGGAAAGACAAGGAAAGCAATGAACTCCATTACCTAATAGCGTGGGATTTGAGGCATTTTGTTACCATCTGCATAATAAAGAGTACAAAGGGGAATTGAGTTTCTCTAGGACTCTACCACGGCAAAACACTGAGCTAACAGTGGAAGCAGAAATTTTGAATATTTTTAGTCTATGGCTAAACTCTTGGATCTGCTGCCGTATCCAGGTGGCTTGGTTCAGAAACACTTCAAAGGAATTATGAATAAGCATTCAGCTGCAGGGTGTGTTGGATGCTGTTTTTATTATCATGTTTAAATATTGCTAATAAACAAAAGTCCAACAGATGATGCAATTGCCATAAAAGCTCCTGATTCATATTACTTCTCTCCGTTTCTGGCTAAATAAAAAAAAACATTGCTGCTTGACCTTTTATTTCTTTGGTTTGCCTCCGAAAGCTTACACTTGTAATGGACCTTGTTTTACAGCCGTGAAATATTTATATAATATCCAATATTCCTAGTGCAAGGAAAAATACTTACACTGTATATATGAGTGAAAGACACAATATTTTTATGTCTATTCAGCTCTATCTAACATAGGTTCATACAGTTAAATACAGTGTGAACATTGCCCCGGACACAGACAGGCAGACACGCTCAAGTCATCCAACACACGTTTATTTTTCATTGTTTTTTCACAGTTCAGTACTCACAAGCCCCAATACCCCTCAGTCCAGTCCAACACAATGTCTTCTCTCTCTCTTTGCTTCTTCTTCAGGCCACCTCCTGCCTCCTCCAGAGACCTTGTCCACTCTTCCACCCGACTCTTGTCCTCCTCTGAAGGGAGGCGGCCCCTTTAAATAAGCACCCGGATGTGCTCCAGGTGTGTTTCCAGCAATCTCCACAGACACGCCCCAGTGTGGCGGAAGTGCCGGCTGTCTCCCCGGAAGCACTCCGGGTATCCCTGTTCCTCTTCCCCCCAGCACTTCCTGGTTTGGCGGAAGTGCTGAGGTCCAGAGTCTTCCAGGTGTTGGGGTCCCCCTGGTGGTACCCTTGGGTCCGTACTAGGGGATGGAGACAGGAAAATATCTAAGTCACTGAATATCCCTTGGAGTCCAGTTAAATCAATCATTAAGAAATGGAAAGAGTATGACGAAGCTGTAAATCTTCTAGAGCAGACCATCCACAATGGTCTCTAGGCTACAAAAAGGACATAGCAGCACTAGAAAAGGTCCAGAGAAGAGCGACTAGGCTGATTCCAGGTCTACAGGGGTTGAATTATGAGGAAAGGTTAAAAGAGCTGAACCTTTACAGTTTAAGCAAAAGAAGATTAAGAGGTGACATGATTGAAGTGTTTAAAATTATGAAGGGAATTAGTACAGTGGGTCGAGACTTGTATTTTAAAATGAGTTCATCAAGAACACGGGGACACAGTTGGAAACTTGTTAAGGGTAAATTTCGCACAAACATTAGGAAGTTTTTCTTTACACAAAGAACGATAGACACTTGGAATAAGCTACCAAGTAGTGTGGTAGACAGTAAGAGGTTAGGGACTTTCAAAACTCGACTTGATGTTTTCTTGGAGGAAACAAGTGGATAGGACTGGCGAGCTTTGTTGGGCTGAATGGCCTGTTCTCGTCTAGATTGTTCTAATGTTCTAATGTTCTAATAACTGAGTGATCGTGTATGAAGATCAGTGAGGAAGGCCACCAAGAATCATATTAGAGCTCTGAAGGAATTACAAGCTACAGTGGCTCAGATTGGAGTGACTGTGCAGACAACAGGCATTGCTCAGATGCTTCACCAGTCACATCTTGATGGGTGAGTAACATAGAGAAAGCCACTCTTCAAAAAAACACAGTTTGCTAAAGGCGCATGAAAGACTCTAAAGTCAGGTGGAAGAAGGATTTATGGTGTGATAAGACCAATATTGAACTTTTTGGCCTTCACAGTAAATGCCACATTTGAACATTGCATGTTATTAAAAACATGGCATCCCCACCGTGGTGGTGGCATCATCCTGCTGTGTAGATGTTTCTCTGCAGCAGGCTCTGGAAGACTTGTGAGAGTAGGTGATGAAATGAATGGAGAAGAATTCTGGAGGACAACCTGATGCTGTGCAAGAAAATCTGCACACTGGGAGACAGCAAGGCAACAACCCCAGGCATAAAGCCAAAGCTACACAGGAATGGCTTTTAAACAGGAGTGGCCAGGGCAGAGTCCAGATCTCAATTCAATTAAAAATTTGTGAATGGACTTGAAAACGACTGTTCACTCATGAACCCCATGACACCTGATAAAGCTTGAGCAATTTTACAAAGCAAAATGGGGAAAAATGGCAGTGTCCAGATGGTCAAAGCTGACCGAGACTTGTGCACACAGGCTCAAGGGCGTCCTGGCTGTAAAAGGTACATCTATCCACGTAAATCCTGGCTTGAATAGTTATGCAGCCAATTATTTTGCTTGGCATAGTTGTAATTAAATTTAGATCTGTTTTCACTTTGACATTAAAGAATCTTTTCCTGTTAATCAACATCAAAAACCAAATGAAACCCCCTGTGATTCAATATTGTATAACAATAAAAATGTGGCAACGTCTGAGGGGTGAACACTTTTTATAGGCACAGTAAAGGCTTTAGTTAGCATGGACTGTTGTCACCTTACCATCCTTGTCCATTCTCTGCTTTTGTATTCAAACTGGGACAGCTGGGATCTTTGAAAGTAAAATCCAGGATTATAGGCCAATCTCTGGTGCAGGGGAACACAGACCTCAGTACAAGAGATCAGAGCACCCTAGTTTTTGAAATCATCAAGGAAATACCAGAAAATAAAAAAGAAAAATAAAACCAAAGTATTATATGCTCTTAAAATGGGTAGCAGCCCCAATAAAAAGGCACAGCTTGATATGACAGCCAGAACCACACACCTACAACGTGCAGATTTCCACGTAGGCTGAAGGCGTATATATGTGACATCTGAAGGCAGGAGTCCCAACCTAATCCTGAAGAATACAGCATCAATAACGAGATGCACACAGAGAAGCGTTAAAACACCAGCTTCACTCGGCTTCGAATTTCTAGATGAGCAGCAGCGAGATGAATGGCCGCTTCTCATCAAAGATTTGTGAATGATCGTTGTGACTGCTCTAACAAAGAACCCTGGTATTTCTGATTTCAAATTTCATTCCTTGTCATTTCCTTGCAATTCCTTCTCGAAAGTATCGGCCTTGTAGATTTGATATTTGCAGTTTTTGATTAAACCTGCAAGAAGTGTTTTGCATTGGAGATGTCTCAATGAGACTGGCAGCATCTGAATTCATTACTGCTGAAAGAAAAACAGAGTTGAAATGATGGACTGCAGCAAGATTCGCCATTACCTCGAGGAAACTATTGTGTCATCTGTCATCAGTGCTGAAGGTGTAATGAGGATCATGGAGTGGTGTCAGTGTTGTGTCGAGCAAAGCATTGCACCATTATGATCTCTGTCAGAAATGGATGTGGCTAATCCAGCTGGAACAAACAGGACAGCTAGCAGGAAGAGGACCAGGCTGCGGTGTTGTGGGGATGCCATTGTCTTCCAGGAGTCAGGCCAGCTGAAGTCTGAGTCTTGTGTTCTTCTGATTATTTATCATATTTTATTTGGTTTTATACTTATTCTCATGGCTCTCTTGCACTTAGAGTGCAATGATGATGGTATTGTGCTCAGGTTCTAACTCAGATTAAAGCCACAAAGCCAAAATATAATAAAGAGATGAATGGATTTAATAAACACAAGAAACAGACAAAGGGATTAATTAAAGGCGCAGGCCAACATAAAAAACCACCAAACGCCCATCCTCTGCAAGTCTAATGGTTCAGGCTGTTGGCCCCAGTCTATCAGGCAGGATGACCTGGCCAGCTACCCACCAAGGCAGCAATGAAAGGAGACACAGCCATTGTGACATTACAAGGGGGTTTAGCAGATAGACGGAAGTGAGAAATGGATGGTCATGGTTGTAAAAAATAATGATGAAAGTGAAACAGAAAAGGATGAGTCAAAGTGATTTCAGTTGTATTGCCAACTAGAAAAAATATGGACCTTGGGTCCTGAAGTAAAGGGGGTTCATACAGAACAAGCTGAATATTACACATTCCTTTGTTTTGAGTAAGAAAAAATAGAGTGAGCACGTCAGCAATTGAACTACTCGAAGTAGGTCTCTTCAACCAAACATTAACATAAGGATGGAAGAGCAATGTTTGCATATATGAATGGAGGTATTTTGAGTATTTGACAATCAGCTCATTTGCTGGCATACACTTCTCTTTATTGTGGAGTATGTCTGGGATGTTAGTGAGACATAGTGTTAGACAACTGCTCATAGCTCTATAGTCAGGCTTACCTCTTACTGTTCTTCGTTACTGAAGTGCCTTCCGTGTTTGGTCTGATGTGGACTTACTGAATTTTTAGATCATAGTATGTGGCTGAGGTTTGAGGACAGAAGCACAGGTCAGTTTGCACAGGCATTTGTTTGTCTTCTTTATGTGTGCAATCTGTTTCCTACACTTGATATTCAGCAGATGGTGCTGCTGTTCTTTTTCCTCGAACTCAGCAATGCGCTTCAAGCTTAGCAGATGTCATACCTGTTCTTTTCTTTTCTTCCAGGTCACATTTTTAATCAGTTTTCCTCTGCAGATTTCTGTAAGAGACCTCTGATAGCTTTGCAAAGGTTGCCGCCACCCACATTTTTTGCTTCACCAGCACATATCACGTCATTAGCTTTCGAGTAAGGCCGACATGAAGATTCTAGCCCCAGTGGTTTGCAAATAACCATCTGAAACAAAGACACAACCCCTAACATTTTATATATATATATATATATATATATATATATATATATATATATATATATATATAGATTAATCAGGAAGATCCCAATGCGGCAATCCTTCTTCTTCTTCTCTTCAGCTCATCTGTGACTGTGACTTCACTCTGCCTGTATGGGCTTGAGGAACTGTAGTTTTAAACACCATCCCAGGTTTACTTACTATCAAATCTCTTACTAGGGTAGACTTGGGCTTATTGTTGTAGCTGGGACACCAGAAAAGAACTTCATCTAGTAAAACCAGGTAAAACAGTAATATCTCTAAGACAGCTTTCTCACTGCAGGATCTCTTAACTCTTTGAGGGCTGAATATTTTTTCCAAAAAACTCAGTTTTCTGAAAAGCACACAAAGCAACGGTTTCACACATAAGTCAACATAAAACATCTGTTGCTCTGTGCTGTGGCTGTTGTTGGCGCATGTTCGGCATCTCTGGTGGTAGTGGCTGCGTGGGGGCACCTTGATGGTCAGCAGGAATGCATGGTGATCCAGCTGCCTGGCTGCCTTTGCACAGCAGGTGAGTGGCGGTGGCAGTTGCAGTGTGACGCAATACAGTTTGTACCTCTTGTCATCATAAGTGGTGGTCCTCCCAGGCAAAAGCTGTTGTAGGCGCATCAGTTACACGAAAGTGTTCAATAACCCGATCAGCTGGGGACCGATCAGATGATGCTGGTACCTCACTTTCATTTTTGATATCCATCTCCAGATCATTTGCAGCAAACGGAGTCTGACAAGTCAGGGTCAAACGAAATTACATAAAACGTCCATGTAGTATTTTGTTTGGCTCATTTGCTTTGGTCTTTATTGCCAGATGTCGGCGCCATTTTAGAGGTTGTTTGCTCTTTGCTACTCATGCACACGTAGCGAATGAAGGTTCAATCAACAAAGCTATGTAACTTTTTTCTAGCAAACAGAGTCGAACTAAAACGTAAGGGTGAGTTTTGTTGCAGTTTATAGCTGATTTCCGTCCTTTCATTCCTGAATTTTGACAAAAGTTGACATCAGCCCTGAAAGAGTTAAAGGACCAATGTGGTCCCTGTTCTCCTCTGCTGGGACCACTTGCTGTGTACTGTCAGCCCACAGATATTTTAGTCATCTTCCATCGTCCAATGCCTTACTCTGTCTCTCTCTTTCTCTTTCCATTTATTCTTAGCCAGGGCTGAATTTCCTGCCCTCAAGTACCGTGTGGTATTACTGTCTATTGCCTTCCTCGCTTCTTCCTGGGTTTCTTTTTCTTTAGCACTTCCAAGGCATCCAGTACATAATCAGGCCATTGTGCTCCCTGGCAGCTACCTTCCTTCTGCTCTTCCCCTTTTCAAATCTGGCCTTTGCTGCTTGTAATCTCCCCGTTGACCAGGACACAAATCACAGCTGTTAGAGAAGGCCTTGGTGAGTATCACAAAAACCATAAAAGCTAACTGCATGATGACCTCCTTATTTACTGTAGAAGAATCAATATCAAGGAGGTCATTCTAAATGTGGAATCACATCAGCAATCAAAAGCAAACAATACGTATGTGAAAGACATGGCCCAACAACATTGAGGCATTTTGTGTTGACGGAAGATCCTAAATAGCCAGACACCAGTAGGGTCTCCAGGTGCCTTTTCACTCTTTTATTGAATGTTCAGAAATTCATAAGAAAGTTCCAATGTGAGCAGAAAAATCAGCAAAAAGACAATCCACTGACCCTCATCATGAGTTGGAGATACTGGGCGGACATCATCTACCTGAACCAGTGGTGTGGCCTGTTGGAGAAAGTACTGGACTGTAAAGAACCCCCAATCCTTGACTGACTCCACCAGATGATTCTGATTGATTTGATTTCTGCAAGTTTCTGTTTTTCCGCATCAGATCTGTGATTCCAGGGCAGCCAATCACCCTCAGCCAATCAGCGTTAAAGTAACCCTTTGACATCTTAAAGCACAAACTGCACAGACAGCTACTTACCATCCCCTACTTGAAGGAGAAAAACAGCCCTTTGTTTATCCTTCTTAAAAATTAGGGTTAGGGTTAGGGTTGCCATTTAAATTTATGATGTTAGTATGTGTAATAACGTGCAATGGTGTGTATAGAGTCCTTATATGTGACATCAGAGGCTAACTTTAAAAGCCAGGTGAACATGTAGAAAGTGCTGGAGCTCTGGCAGCATCCCACTCTATTGGAACAACTTTACATTGAGGCTTGTTTTGAAATCTACTGAGGTAGTGCATGTGAGGAAGGTGCTGCGGTATCGAGAGTCCAGCAACTCTAAAGTCTCAGGGGTCAGGAGTACCAGTTCAGATAACCAGGAAGCGGAGAGCAGTGACAGCAGTGATGCAGGTAGAGTAACGACTGAAGCATCGGGACATGGTGGGAACAATTAGGACATGACACAAGGAAAGGAGCAGCAGCAATTGGTCCTGGAGGAGGTAAGAGTAGCGATCGAGGATCATAACACACTTGTCCAGTCATCATCTGTCCTTAGCCTGTATTCTTTTGCCCATTTTAACCTTTTTTTATTTTCCAGTTTCACAAATGACATTTTCTTTCAGTCTCAGTCAGCATCCTGGAGTAATCTTTTCCCTTGACATTAGTGTTTGTATTTAAAGAGGAAGCCAAATGAGATCCTGTAAGGTGTTTGTGTCTCACACTACACTCTCTGATGTTCTTATCCAATTATGTAGTTGTGCATCTGGTCCTTCCCTTTCTTCTTCTTTGCTGGTTAGATACAGTTGTCCATCTTTTCTCAAGACAGCAATAGACATCTTTGTATGCAATCTTCAGTTTCTCTGTCACACGGAATAAACTTCATTCTTCCAAAAAAATCAAAAGACTGACCTGTTTCTTGAGAAGCCATTTTTATGTTGGCCATTTTTGAATGCAGAACCGAACTTTAGGAATGCCAGCACCTTGAAGACCAAGTGAACAGAATAACAGGTTTCAGTGGAGCTAACCTCAATCACAAAGGTTTCATTAGTAACCAATTAGCATTTGTGCATGGTGTATTAAGGATAAGCTAAAGGAGTTGACCATTAGGACACTGAAGGAAAGGCGGCTGAAAATGGGGCTTTGCAGTCATCTGTGAATAATAAATTAAAAATCAGTAATTTCAAGCACTAATAGCCATTAGCAACACTAGTAATGTCTTGACTATATTTTTAATTCATTGAATTTTGTGATTATATTAAGTTTGTCAATTTATTTCAATAATTAATGTATACATTTATGGGGTGGCACGGTGATGCAGTGGGTAGCGCTGCTGCCTCGCAGTTAGGAGACCCGGGTTCGCTTCCCGGGTCCTCCCTGCGTGGAGTTGGCAAGTTCTCCCTGTGGATTTCCTCCCACAGCCCAAAGACATGCAGGTTAGGTGCACTGGTGATTCTAAATTGTCACTAGTGTGTGCATGGTGTGTGTGTGCCCTGCAATGGGCTGTTGCACTGCCCGGGGTTTGTTGGCTGTAATAGGCTCCAGCAGACCCCTGTGACCCTGTAGTTAGGATATAATGGATGGATGGTATAAGTTTATGGAGCAGCCTAGGTAAGATTATAACAAGGTTGACACCATCATCTTAAACTATTTGAAAAGATGGCAAATAAATACTGAGCTCCAGGACATAGGTAACTTTAAGTGAAAATTTGATCTCTATTTCTTTAGAGAAATGTCACATCATTTCAGGATCATGGTCATTATGGTGGGCCTGGAGCCTATCCCAGCTAGCATGGGGCACAAGGCAGGAACAAGCCTGTCCATCACAAGGTGAACATGCGCACGCATACACACACACATACCAAACATACCAAACTCACACAAGGGTCAATTTACCTAACTCACATTTTTTTAGAATGTGGGAAAAAAACTGGAGCACCCAGGGGAAAACCCACGCAGACATGGGCACCCATGTGCCCTTACTGTGAGGCAGCAGCACTACCACTACACCACTGTGCCAGCATAGAAAAAGGTCAAATTCAAAAAATATATCAAAAAATAAACCAGCTAATACAGTCTAATTTCTACATGTTTTCTGAAATGACACCCCTCAAGAGTGTTATAAGTAATCAAATGTTCCCCTCCACATAATCAAACTGTAAATTCATTGTTTTGTATCCAAACCCTCCATATTTCATGCTCCCCAGTCCTGCTCCAGATTTTTACGTACAGGTCTGGCACTGATGATTCTGCTCAAGTAAAGGGGCTGCCTGGATGCCATTTAGAGCTTTGCTTTGACTACACTGCCTGTTATTCGCTGGACCAGTGATGTTACATTGTCCAGGTGTGTATGTAAGTGAGCGTTTCTTGTTATAGACAGATATTCTTCCTTGTGCCTCCTCCACCCTGGATAGGCTCAGTTAAAAAGTCACAGCAAACCTGAACTGGTAAAGCAGTGTGTTAGCATTGAAAAGGAAGACTCTGTCTGAGTGCTGACAAATACAAAGAGGGGAAGACAGGATGTGACTCTTTAGTGCCCCTACTTATGGAGGTGAACGGTAATGACAAAATATGTCATTGTTTAAAGAAAGTGACCAAAACAGACAAGGGTTGAATGATATCAATTAGCCAAAGGGATTCATCTGAGTCACAAGGGACAAAGAGACTGGCCTTTTGTGCTGGTTTTTAGCTAAAAGCATTGAGTCATCACATAACTCCCTCAAAATAAATAAATAAATAAACAAAACTGTGTGTGTCTCCGTATTCTGACAAGGACGATGTATCAGTATTTCTCTCTCTCATTATCTTTCAGTGAGGCTTTGGAGGAACAGTGATTGGATGTGTCTGGGCATCAAATTATAAAGATGATAGCCTTTTCTAGATAAATAGCAGTTATAAACTCCCCATATGTTATCCTAGGAGATTGCCAAAGCTCATTAATTCCAAGGATTGTTCGATTCCCCTCATAACATTCATCTCCTTCAAAGAAGGCACAGGTCCTGCTGAAAGTAGCTGAGAATATGGCAGTCTGGGGCTGAGTATATTCTTTGAACATGACAAGAAAGCATTTCCCTGGCGGTAGTTCCATTTTTGGCATGACGGTGGACTGTCACACCACCAGCTAGGAGTTACACATGTGAAAAGTCTGGATTGAGATTTAATGCAAAACAGAAGTGCCATCACAAGATACCATTCACTAACAGACCTGAGTGGGCAAGAAGGAACATCACGAGTGCCTTCATATACAGTATATATATATACAGGGTGGTCCGGATCTAATTATGCAGATGCAGATCCAGATCGTCTGGATGACTTTGATATATGCAGGGACGATTCCAGTTTGGCGCAGACGATTTTTCATGTCATCAGTTCGCACATTTCTTGATGGTCCGGGATTTTTAGGGTGTTCTTCTATGTAATAAACTTAATAAGTTATAGCATAATGAAAATTGCATAATTAGATCTGGACTACCCTCTCTCTCTCTCTCTCTCTCTCTCTATATATATATATATATATATATATATATATATACAGTATATACACACCAGTACCTGCGCACTGCACAATAGAATGCAGGAAATACGCTTGACTTGAGCATTCCTAGTTTTCAGACTCTTTCTCTGTATGTTTACCATTCGTTTGCTCAGATGTTGATATGCTTGCTGCTTCCTGAGTAGCTCTGCTTTTCTCCACCAGCTTCTTCTCTTCTTTCCTCGGCATCTTTTCTCATTAAAACTGATTAAGTCAGTGTTTGTGTTACAATTACTTAGTATGTTTTCCTTAATTTTTCGCTTAAGCTGCCACTTAAGTCTTCAATCTGCCTCAAGAATGATTTAAGATATGAAGAGGTAGGGGAAGTGACGATGAAGGTGGTGGGGATGAGAATGCTGTACGGCTGCCCTGCTGGCCACTGCCGAGAGTTGATTCTACAATAAAATAAAAACAAAAAGACGAATAACCTTGGAGGTCAATCATCACCCTGAAAACAGATAGTAGATGTCACGTAGTATATGTGTACCAAATTTCAGGTCAATAGTTCAAATGGTTTGCGAGCTACAGGTGATTTAAAATTCTGGACAGACAAACGGACAGCCATGGTAGCGTATTATATAAGACCAATCTCTGGAGCACGACTGATCTTGCAGATATTAAAAAAAAGTGAATGTGCATGAACAAGGGACAGTTTCAGTGTGGTCAGTGAAAGATAACTGGTCATTGTTTACCATCCCAAGGTAACATTCTGACTTGGTAGGCATTAGTGACAATAAACCAAGCTTTACAGAGTTAGGATGTTGAAAAGACAGACTGGCTGGAATAACAAGGAGCTCTGTCTTAGCCAAATTGAGCTGAAGATGGTGCTCCTTTATCCAGGTTGAGGTATCAGTAGGACATGCCGAGATTCTTGCTGATGTCATGTGGTTCTCTGGAGGGATCGACAGATATAGCTGCATTTCATCAGTATAGCCCTGATATGAGAATTCATGGGATTGGATGTTTGGGCCTAGTGAGGTGGTGTACAAGGAGATGGGGAGAGGGACCAGAAGTGATCATTGGGTCACAACTGTCCATGCCTGAAGCACTCTTTGACATTGCTCCTCTCCAGGATACACACTGGGATCTGCCCGAGAGGTAGGATTCAAACTATGAATGCATTTTCACTACCCCAAGCCACCTGAGGGCACCATATTATAGCACCACAAATGTACTCTTGAGGTTAGTCCACCTGGCCCTAAGTTGATGGAAATGTGTAATGGCTAGGGGAACCAGTTGGGTCACATACTGTAGGATGTTCGGAAGTTATTGTATGATGTGAAACATCTTCTCTTCCTCCTCAGACAAGTAAGCGTAGAGTGTACTGTACCAGGTATAAGGTCTCAGCTGACAAGAGAGAAAGGCTAAGAGGGTAAGATAGCCTTCTAATGCTTCTTACCCAGTATTAGGGAGCCACCAGTTTGGATGGAGGTGGGCAGCTTGCTCCACCAGCTTAGGACCTACAAATGAAAACAGTCAGGATTGAGATTTAATGCTATGCAGAGGTAGCATCACAAGATCCCATTAAATAGCAGACCTGAGTAGACAAGAAGGAGCTTAGAACTTCATGTGTGCTATC
Organism: Polypterus senegalus; assembly: GCF_016835505.1. Classification (NCBI taxonomy): domain Eukaryota; kingdom Metazoa; phylum Chordata; class Cladistia; order Polypteriformes; family Polypteridae; genus Polypterus; species Polypterus senegalus. Next base: position 126,294,950 of record NC_053163.1, on the reverse strand, counting down.
CTGTACATATGTGCTGACCCAATGACTCCTCTGTAAGCAAACATCAAGAATTAGAATTTAATGGTGCTGCTACTGTGAACCATTGAAGCAACCTGAAAAGCGGAGTGAGATGCTCTCTATCTTGGCTGGTTGAACGCTTGATGTGCCGATGCATTCTAAATCATCTGTAGTGGCTGGGTGACATGTTGTGGACATGTGTCCTGCCAATAGAGAGTTGCAGTAGTCCAGACAGGACAAGACCAAAGTCTGGACCAGGAGTTGTGCTGCGTACTTTGTCAGATATGGCAAAATCTAGTGGATGTTATACAGAGTGAATCTGTGTGAATGAGAGACAGTTTCAATGTGGTCATGAAAGATAGCTGGTCATCATTCAGTTCCCCAAGGGAGTGTGTAATGGCTATGGATGCCAGCTGGGTCACATATTGCAGGGTGCTCTGAAGTTATTGTTGGACATGATTTAAAAGAGCTTCCCCTCCTCCTCAGGCAGGTGAGCTTAGTGCATGGTGGTACTGGGTACAGGGACTCAGCTGACGAGAGGGAACAGGAAGGTCATAAACAGGAAAGAGTGCACAAGAAGAGGGAACTGTACTTGTGGGTACCCTGAGGCTGCATCTCTGTGGGTAGGTGGTGGAGATGTTAGGGGTCTGTTATCTTATCGAGTGTTGCTGCTTCTGCCATCCCCTTCTGTAATTGCTCCTACTTCTGTTATTAAACCCCAGTTTGTTTGCTATTTTGGTCTTCCCATCTTTAAGTTTGGGGTCTGCTCATAAGTGCCCCTTTAGCCCACATTAAATTTCAATAAAAGTGTATTAAATTTTTTTTGAATCTATGAATTAAAAAAGCACATCAATTGATATAAATTGCTCATTGATCCTTTCTAACTTGCTTCTCTTTCCATCTGTTCTGGAGGAGAGTCACTGTCAGAGTGCCATCCCTAATTTTATTCTTTTTTTTATAGCATGTGCACATAAATCTACTTATTTTTTCAGTGCCTATCTTGGCTCAGATCAATTCCTATTTTTTCTGAACTTTAATATAAAAATAAATAGAATGGCCTTTATTAGCACAATCAGTCACAGGCGCCAGGCTGCAGGCTTATTGGGTTTACCATCACGTACATAAAATATGTCTGCAGGCCAGACGACTGAAGAGCTGGAATTTACCCGGATTGTCTGCCTTCAGCCCGCAGGCCACCAGGGACTCTGGAGTCCATCCCAGCAAGCATTGGACAAGCATCAGGCACAAGGCAGGAACAATCCTTAGAGAGGGTGCCAGTCCATCACAGATTAAACACACACATATACACACACTAAGGGCAATCATCCATCCACTTAACTGGCATTTGATTGGACTGTGAGAGGGAGACCACATGGACACAAGGCGAACATGCACAATTCACACATGGAGCACCTGAGACAGGAAACCCAATCTCAAACCTGTTTATGATGACTCTGGATTGAGGGGGGCTGGAGCCTAACCTGGCAGCAAGGCAGAACACATCATCAGATAGATAGATAGATAGATAGATAGATAGATAGATAGATAGATAGATAGATAGATAGATAGAAACTTTATTAATCCTCAAGAAGATTGCGAGGTTACAGCAGCTGATAAAAAAGGCGCATACTGTATAATAAGAATTATAATAATCTTACATTGCTAACAAGATACACACATGCAAATAATAAGAATTATCTGTAAGTAGGTTGATAAGTATTTACTATACTTATCAGTAGGGGTGCGACTGCAAATTTTGAGCTGCATGAAAAGATATCCTATTGGTCCCCCCACCCAGACCAAACCAAGTCTGTACAGCGGCTGTGTAACCAGACCCCTGGAACAATACAATATCACATTGTAATGATGCTCTCAAGTTGCATCTGCCCAGTAAAGAGTCACTAACAGAATGAGCTGGCATTCCATCATGTAAACGAACAGCGTCTGAGCCAGTTGCAGGGGAGCCTATAAAAACGGCAAGCCTGGCAAAGTCACAAATGAATTCCTACCAATGCAGCAACAGCGAGTTGTCCTTTTAAGGCTAGGAAGGCACCTAAAAGAACAATGTAAAAAGGAAAGGATCCATATAACCATGATCATTTCACTTATTACTATAACTAGTGTGGATGCTAGGGGCCACTGTTGCCCCTTAAACGCAACAGACAGACACACAGGACATAGTGTAAAAGCACCAAGAAGTATTTTTATTTCTTTTTCTTCTTGTACAGTGCCCTCCAAGCACCACAGCCACAATAAACAGACAAATTATCCAACACCAACACAAATCTTGTCTCTCTTTTTCTCCTCCGCACCTTCCAGCAAGCTTCATCCACCTCCACCTGACTTTGGCTTGCCTGCTGGGTTCACAGCAGTCCTTTATATATTGTCCAACCTGGAAGTGCTTCTGTTCTTCTGTCCACGTGACTTGTAAATCTTCCAGGTTAGATGGAGAATTCCAGTTTTTTAATCAATCCGGAAGTACTTCTGGGCTTCCATTCTCATGAGCTGCTAGTACTTCTGGGCTAGGTGAGAACCTTATCTCCCAATGTTCTTCCACAGCACCACCTGGCAGCACCCATGGCACCCAACAGGGCTGAGATATCGAACTCCAAGTCCCAGGATGCCCTGTGGAGATCCGGGGCAGTGCAACACTTCAGCAGAGCTGCCATCTAGCGTCTTGAGGGAGGCAATATCCTAAAAAAGCTGCCTTCCCCCATCCTTCCATATCAGGGGCATCCCAGCCGGGCTGAGCTGCCGGCCATCTCTTACACAGGATACATTTGGTCTCAAAATAAATATTGATCTTGAAATAATCTGGGTTGCTACTTTTATACTAGAAACTGAAATTCATGGCATTAGCTCCAGAAATGGGCTTATCTCTGTCTTAAACTAAGGAAAATAACCGTCAGTTTAACACTGCCTAGCTCCTTCACTAAGGGGGTGACACAAAGATTGCTTAAATTACATCAATGCTTTCTCCCGGGTACAACTGATTTAGTGAGGGTCATAAACAAAGTTAGTTAACATACCGTCTTATTAAAAAGCTGTCTAGCATTCAAATCATTAGCAACAGAAGCATTTAGTTTTCTATTTACTGTGATATGGCCCATTCCTTGTGGATTACAGCACTTTACAATAAGCATATGCCTACACGTCTTATCTGACCTGGCGAAAAATGAGATTTTTTTGATCTTTTGGTTGTTGGCTACATTGAGCAATTCTGATAACTGGCTTATTTGGAGCACATATGAAGAATGAACTAATGTTAACTTACTGACTTTTCTTCGTGAAAAATTGGGTGACCACCTGTTGCCTTCTTATCTCTCTCTTTCAAACTTTTATTGCCTATCTTTTCTTTTCTAGAAACCAGACTTTAGCTTCGACATTTCAATTTAAGCAAAATAAACAAGCAGGTAACATGGGTTAATAAATGTGTGGATTACTAGTGTATAGCTCACGTTTGAGAGGACTGGATTCAACTATTCTGAGTAAAAGAGTTGGGGGAAATACAATAGAGACCGTCTGGATGGCTACTTTTGAGCAATAAAAACATGAAAACACCAAAACCATTACTTTCTAATACTTAAATAAAAATGTATAAAATAATACTCCAATATTTTTTAGGGTACCTGTCTGTCAAAGGCTCTTGGGATTGTCCTGTCTTTCCCCATCTTTATGGCACAAGCGCCCTTCAGTTACCATTTCACAGAACAGGCTGTCAGTCATTCTTCTTCTTATTTTGGCTGCTCCCATTAGGGCTCACCACAGCGGATCATCTTGTTCCATACCTTCCTGTCCTCTGCATCTTGCTCTGTCACACTCACCACCTGCATGTCCTCTCTCACCACATCCATAAACCTTCTCTTAGGCCTTCCTCTTTTACATTTACCTGGCAGCTCCATTCTTAACATCATTCCCCCAATATACCCAGCATCTCTCCTCTGCACATGTCCAAACCAACACAACCTCACCTCTCTGACTTTGTCTCCCAACCATTCAATTGTCCAATTGTCCATCCTCGTCACAGCCAATGCAAATCTTACTATCTTTTACTCTGCTACCTCCAGCTCTGTCTCCTATTTTTTGGTCAGTGCCACCGTCTCCAGCCTATATTACATAGCTGGTCTCACTACTATGTCTTGTAGACCTTCCCTTTCACTCTTGCTGATACCAGCACAGTATATTGCACAGGGTATCATTGTTAAGATGTTTGTTAGAATAGGTCAGGACCATTTTACACACAGGGAACAAGGCCACCTTGTCTGAGGAGTGACAGCCTGATGGCTGAAGTTTGAAACAACCTGACATGGAGCACCTTAGAGCAATCCAGTCTTTTGCTGAAGAGGCTCCTCTGCTTAGGCAGAACCTCATACAGGGGGTGAGAGTCATTGTCCAGGGTAGTATGAAGATTCCTGAGTGACCTCTTCTTCTTTGTAGTGCAGCCTGACACTTTAAATGAAATTTAGGTGCACTGCCAGGGTGTACGGGGTGTGATGGGAGAACATCAAGAGGTAGGCCAGAATGACATGCTCTGTTAATGAGGGGCTCAAGAGTCAGGGCAGTGCTCCTTGATGACCCTCTCAATTTACTGCAAAATAAGGTGTAAGTGGTTACCCATATTAAAGTAAAGATGGATTGATGGATCGCACGAGAGCAGTTGTTGTTTTAGATTGGCATTAAAGTGATTTTGCTTCAGTGTTTTGCCTTTAATTTACATATTGTTTTTTAAAAAGTGCATTATAAAGCAAATGCATGAAAATAATGATTGACTCTGTTTGTGTCTCCCAGCAGCCCTGCTCCAATGGAATGAACAATGGCACAGCTCTATTACAAAAAGGTGAACTACTCACCCTACAGGGACCGCATTCCACTTCAGATCGTGCGTGCAGAGGCCGAACTCTCTCTGGAGGAGAAGGCTTATCTAAGTGCCGTTGAGAAGGGTGACTACGCCAGCGTGAAGCATGCTCTGGAGGAGGCAGAAATCTATTACAACATTAACATCAACTGCATCGACCCTCTAGGCCGCAGTGCCCTCCTCATCGCCATTGAGAACGAGAACCTGGAGATCATGGAACTGCTTCTAAACTACAATGTCTACGTCGGGGACGCTCTGCTGTATGCCATTCGAAAGGAGGTGGTTGGTGCGGTGGAGCTCCTCTTGAGCCACAGAAAACCGAGTAAGGAGAAGCAGGTAGGACGATTAAATTATGAGAATGTTTAAACAGTAGCTGGAGTCTAAGTGTGAATTTAAGGCTATGTCGCATTACACAGATATTTCAGTGATTTACAGTTGCAGACATCATTTACATTATTTTAGCAAGTTGGGGCAGTTGCGATGCACTTCTGTGGTTGCCAGCCTTTTCATCCAAACCTTCTATAACTCACCAAGACAAAATCAAACCAATTGTAGTTGTGGGCTTATGTGCATTAGAGTTTACAACCAATGAGCGTTCACCCAGAAGTACAATGCATATAATACAGCGACAAAGAAGAAGCAACATGGGTGTTTTAAACATTGACAAACAGAAGAGAAGCTCGTCTGTCTGATGTCTCCTGTTTTACATACCACAACAGAATGGATAAAAGAAAAAAAGGTGAGAGACTGTGGCTGAACTCACTGTAGCTGTAAAGCCTTTGCACGTCACCATCTCTGTAAGGCAGCATGTTATTGGCTGTCAGAAAAAGGGGTGATCTGGCAATACTTTGGAAATGAGAAATTGTCCTGGGAAGTCAACTAATTTGACATATGCTGGTGGTATCTGGTTGTTATCTGACATACGCAGGTGACTACACCAGTAACTGCACTTGTCAAGTTTGACACCCCTTATTAGAACTCATGTTAACGTAATATCAGCTTTAGTCAGAATCGGTAACTTTCTTATCTCCCACAGGATCAGGGCCTAATTGATGGTGTTTAATCACAATATCAGCTAACATATTTGATGGATTTTATAAGTCTTGTTTTCAGAGTAAACGTTATCTGGCTCAGGGCCTATATCAGAAGATGTTGCAGCACACTCTGGACCGAAGGCCAGTCTTAGCCTGCCCTTGGTATGCAAGATGGAGATACAAGAAAGAGAGAGACCTTTGCATCATTCAAGGGATATAAGTATAAAGTATGGACAGTGATAGAATGCATGCTAATAGAATCTAAATTGCCCACTCCATTAACTGGTGGCAGCGGGAACCTGCCATTGAGACCCTTATGGGGTTGTCTGGCCCTTTTTATAAAAGTGGCCCAACATGCTGTCAGGGGTACCTGCAGCCACCAGAAGGAACTCTAGCCAGATAACTCCAGGCCTTCTTTAGGGCTGTGCCTGGTCTGAGGAGAGCAGGAGTGACCTAAGGCGTACTCCAGGAATCAGACTTAAAAGAGGCCATTTGCCATTGCATAAATGAACTTAGCATGGGGAGGAGAGTGGAGGAAAGTTCATTTGGTAGGAAGAGGAAAAAGAGAGGTGCAGAAATGAGAATGGTAGACAATGAAGATGGAGATTTGAAAGCTCTTTTCATTTTGCATTATTCCCTCATTTGTTGTATTTCTGCTTCCAAAGTCCTGTACCATTCTTTGTTGTTTCCTTTGGAAAGTTAGAAACTTTGCTTCTGGTGCAAAGAGAATTGTCTGCATCATTACATCAGCAAAGCCATGGAACTGGTTATTGGTTTTCACTGCACCAAAGAGCCCCAATGTCCGGTCACTATTCAGGAGTGGATGTCAAGGTGGTGCACTCCTGCAGACACTCGGAGTTCCACATCAATGACAGGTTGGGATGGTCTCGTAACGCAGAAGAACTACATCAGAAAGGGCAGGCTCTTTTTCCTTCGGAGAGTGCGTTCCTTTAATGTAGGAAGTGACATGTTTCACATCTTCTACAACTTTGTGATGGCCAGTGTGATTTTTACGCTTTGATATGTTGGACTGGTAACATCACTTCAAGAGAGGTCCACCAATTCATCAAACTAATTAACAGGGCGGACTCAGTTATAGAACCCACTCTGGACCCCCTGGAGGTCAAAGAGAAGGAGAGACTGAAAACAAAGCTGACTGCCATTATGAAGAATGCTGCACATCCTCTCTCTGGCACACTAAAACTGAGGAAGACTTTCTGCCAATGAATCCCTCAGCAGAAGTGTGTCAGGAAATACTACTGGGGTTCCTTCATACCGACAGCAATACATATGCATAATATCTCAGCGTGACTGGGACCATCAATTCAGATGTTTTCTTTTGTTCTAACTTTTCTTTCTTTTTAGGGCATCACTCAAACATAGTTGTGCAAATAGGATCTCTATGTATGTGTCTGTGTGTATCTGTGTGTGTTAATTTTAAGGTCTGAGAGAAGACCAACCTAATAAACCAATGTAACAAGTCTTATGCAGCCCACGATAAAACACAACCTTAAATGCAGCTGAAAATTCAGTAAAAGTGTCCAAAATGTTTAGCCGATGTATATAAATGGGACTTTTTTTTTGTTGTTTGTAAATTTAGGACATTAATAAAAACTTTCATATTTCTGAGATGAAAAGGTGAATTGTAAACAAAGTACCTCAAACACAATGGAAATCCATTAAAGACAATGGCGTGTCAAAACTAAGCTGAAGAACATTGCTGTGTTCAAAATGTGTAGCAGCTGTGCTAAAATGTGACATTTGCAAATGTTTTTGCTTTTTGTAAAGTTACGTCACTATACTAAAAGTGTGTACATTTCTGAGCTGAAAAGATGATTTTTAGGATGTTTCTGTTGGGAGGTGAACAATTAAATTATCCTAAATGAAGCAAAAAAAATTAATTAAAGTCAATGGTTGGTCAAAACTGAGCAAGGCTCAAACTGCTTAGAAGCTGCATCAATTATTCTTTTTTTTACTTTTCCTTTATTTGGGGAAAAAGTCACAATGTTTCATCCTGAACAGGTGGAATTTAAGGTACCTTTACTGATTTCAAACACAAGACTGGGTCAAATGTGACATAAAAATGTTGTGAGGGTTAAGTAGGTTAATTGTAATTTCTTGTTTAATCCTCAATTGTGTGTCTTCAATTTATTGTTTCAGTTCCAGATTTAAGAACTTGATTATTTTTAGTGGAACAATATTAGTCCGAGTTTCCACATTTTTTTTAATTTAGTACTTTAAGTTGTATGTTTTCTTGCTATTAACTTTATCATTGCCTGAGATGCAGAGAATATCTGGCCTTTAATACATATACTGTACATTGTGCTTCTTTGATGAACTTAGTTAACATACAGCACTCGCTTCTAAGAACTTTGGTTTTTGCTGCCACTAAGAGGCTGGAGAGTAATTTTTCATGGTGTTTTTCCCTTTTAGAAGGGGTTTTGCTGTTTTTTTCAGCTGCCCAGGAGCAAAACAAGTTGTAAGTGGAGGTTGTGTGATTGCAGCTTGGCAGCGTGTGAAGGGAAAAAGACGGGTGGCAGCACAGTACAGCAGAAGTAGATGGGCATTAAGTGCATAATTGAGCAGCCTGATGTTGGGAAAGAAAGAAAGAAAGAAAGAAAGAAAGAAAGAAAGAAAGAATTTTAATTGAATTTTGAATTGAACTTCATTAATCGATAATCAACAAATTATTTACAATATAGTAAGTAAAGCAAACAAAGAAAACCCCAAATCACCCCAAACTGAAAACAATACTTAATTCATATGTCAAATAAGAAGACAATTCAACTCATTATCTCACACTATTTTCCCTCAAAACCATTCACAATTTCTGTCAATCTGTAAACTTTATATTCCATATATACCCTATCTTTTAGTCCATGAAATATGCTTACCAGTCATGTTGTTTATCTGACTTCATTTGCTCTTTTCTGGATTTATAAATGGCCAGCTTGGCCTGTCCAATGAGGAAATTTCTAATCTGACATTCATCTCGATTATTCTTATTTCCATTACCACCATAAATAAACATAGTCATTAAAACGCAAGTTAAGAATAATAAAAGCAGAGTTAAGAACATTTGAAAGAGGCTGAAGTCTACTACAGAAAAGGAAATGGTAGAAGATGGTGTCTCTGTCCCCATAGAAAGGACATTTGTCTGTGACTGAAGAATCAAGCAGTGAGACATAGGAGTTAACAGCAATGATGCCATGTACCACACCCCATTGCACCCCCTGCTCCTCTAGGGTGTCTCTGGTGTTGCGTTCAGTGGTTCCCACCAGTTCACATAGTCTGTGTGTGTTGCAGAGAGCGTGCATACATGACTTCAGTATCCTCAGGTTTCAAGATAGCTGGCGCCACGGTCACATCAAGAAATCCTTCACTGGACTCAGGTGAAACTCTGCTAGCGAAGGAAATTACCAATAAGAGATTTGAATTCAGCTGAGAGGCTGGCGTGGATCTTTTGCAGCAGTTGGTTATCCTGCCTCACCTCCACCATCTTCTCAGTACTGTACCAGCAGCATCTTTCCATATCTATTAGGTTGCAGACCTGGATTATTCATTAATAATGACAGGCTGTGAGACTTTGAGGTCCAGGACTGGGTATTCTACAGCCCAAAAGACACTGGCAGAGCTCCAGTCAACACAATGTTCGAGGAGATTCCATGCTCTCAGTAGACTGCTATAGAAAGGGAGAAGGTCAGAAGTTGACAGCTGTCTATTGTCCATCAAAAAACATGCCTTGTCAATATTTAGGTTTCCCACTTGTTGTAAGAAGACACAGGCAAGTGGCCTCCAGGACAGGTCTGTTGGGTAATACAACAGTCTTTGCAAAGATTGCTGCCAGATAGCATTTCGTTCTTCACCTGCAAATGTCAACAAGTCCTTATCCTCCTTCAGAAACAGGTAAATAGAGCACACACTGCATCAGCCAATGCCTTCCATTAAAAAACGTAAAAATCAGCAGCTCTGAAATCTTATACAGCTAATAGCTGTGTAGTAGTTGTATTAGTAACTAGCAGCCATACCACATGCACATCCAACTGAAGCTCACTTTGTTCGGGTATCTCCTTCTTCTTTTGGCTGCTACCATTAGAGGTTGCCACAATGGATAATCTTTTTCCATCTCTTCCTGTCCTCTGCGTATTGCTCTGTCACACCCACCACCTGCATGTCCTCTCTTATCACATCCATAAACCTTCTCTTAGGCCTTCCTCTTTTCCTCTTACCTGGCAGCTCTATCCTTAGCATCCTTCTCCCAATATACCCAGCATCTCTCCTCTGCACATGTCCAAACCAACGCAATCTCGCCTCTCTGACTTTATCTCCAAACCGTCCAACCTGAGCCGACCCTCTGATGTACTCATTTTTAATCCTGTCCACCCTTGTCACACCCAATACAAATCTTAACATCTTTAACTCTGCTACCTCCAGCTCTGTCTCCTGCTTTCTGGTCAGTGCCACCGTCTCCAACACATATAACATAGCTGCTCTCATAGCTGTGGACCTTCCCTTTCACTCTTGCTGATACCCGTCTGTCACAAATTACTCCTGACACTTTTCTCCATCCTGCCTGCACTCTCTTTTTCACCTCACTTCCACAATCCCCATTACTCTTTACTATTGATCCCAAGTATTTAAACTTATCCACCTTTGTCAACTGTACTCTCTGCATCCTCACCATTCTACTGACCTCCCTGTCATTTACACACATGTATTCTGTTTTGTTCCTACTGACCTTCATTCTTTTCCTCCCTAGAGCATATCTCTACCTCTCCAGGGTCTCCTCAACCTGCTCCATACTATCACTACAGATCGCAATGTCATCAGCAAACATCATAGTCTAAGGGGGCTCCTGTCTAATCTCGTCTGTCAACCTCTTCATCACCAGTATAAATAAGAAAGGGCTCAGAGCTGATCCCTGATGTAATCCCACCTCCACGTTGAATGCATCCATCACTCCTACCGCAGACCTCACCACTGTCACATTTCCCTTGTACATATCCTGTACAACTCTTACTTACTTCTCTGCCACTCCCGACTTCTTCATACAATACCACAGCTCCTCTCGAGGCACCCTGTCATATGCTTTCTCCAGGTCCGCAAAGATGCAATGCAACTCCTTCTGGCCTTCTCTATACTTCTCCATCAATACTTACTCCGAGCAAACATTGGATCTGTGGTGCTCTTTCTTGGCATGAAACCATCCTGCTGCTCACTAATCATCACTCACTTCTTAACCTAGTTTCCCCATAACTTCATGCTGTGGCTCATCAATTTTAACCCCCTGTAGTTACTGCAGTCCTGCACATTCCCCTTATTCTTAAAAATCGGCGCCAGTACACTTCTTCTGCACTCCTCAGGCATCCTCTCACTTTCCAAGATTCCATTAAACAATCTGATTAATAACTCCACTACCATCTCTCCTTAACACCTCCATGCTTCCACAGTTACATCAACTGAACCAACGGCCTTTCCATTCTTCATCCTCTTCATAACTGTCCTTACTTCCTCCTTGCTAATCCATTGCACTTCCTGATTCACTATCTCCACATCATCCAACCTCTTCTCTTTCTCGTTCTCTTCATTCATCAGCCTCTCAAAGTACTCTTTCCATCTGCTCAACACACTCTCCTCGCTTTTGAGTACACGTGTGCATGTGGCATATAAATGGCTGCTGTTACATCATCCAGGTGAATGCTACACATTCAGTGGTGGTTGAAGTGGCTCCCTACTCACTATGTAAAGTGCTTTGAGTAGTGAGAAAAGTGCAATATAAACATAAAGAATTATTAGTAAGAGATCTTTAAAAGTAAATACAGGTGCTTAGACTGGTCCAGTAGGTATTAAACAGGCGCTGCACTTCATCTCATTCCACATTTAATTTCTATTGAACACTTCATTTTAAAAGAGGTTAGCAGTTTACAACCATCCAAACAAATGTAGAAAATTATCTCAACTGGCATCTATTGGAAGTTTTAATGTGTGAAAAAGTCAATGTCTTCCCAGCAGTAACATACACAGCCAAGAAGGTACTTAATGATTTGGAAATTACAGAGGAAGAACTACGGCTTGGCTTAAACAGACTGAAGTGTAACAAATCACCAGGACCAGATGACATTTATCCTCGAGTATTTAAGGAGGTTTATGGTAAGCTAAACGAACATTTAGACAGATCTAAAAATGAAGTTCAGATCTCTTAAGATGCAATTCACATTGCAAGATGTCAGAAACTCATGTCCATATATCTCAAAATAGGTTCTATTACCGTACATTTTAAGGTATCTGCGATACATTTAGAGATACCACAAATGCATTTCAAGATGTCTCAAATATATTTTCAAATATCTTAAAATAAATGCATGGCCGTTTCAAGATATTCCAAATACATTTTGAGACATATTAAATGAACTTTGCACACATTTTAAGATAAAATTAAAGTAACATCCCGGCTATCATGAGATATCCACAACACATTTTAAGATGCCACAAATACATTTCCAGATATTTTAAAAGTGGAACAAATTTCTCTTTTTCTGACAGGAAACAAACCTCTGTTAGACAAGTCGAAGGTTTATGTTCCCTTCTAATTGTGGGGGTTTGTTGCTATAATTTTTGAGACGTTATGCTTGGGGGTTCCCAAGTTCTTGACACACAGCATATCGGGGGGAATAGTTTTGTCACAACCTGACATGTTTAAACAATCAATGTGCCCTTTTAAAACATAAAATTGTTATTTGAGGCTTTAATAGGATTACCAAAATGTTGTTAAAGAGACCTTTCTTTGGTCACATTTGTGGGCCTGCCATTAGGGTGGGGATTGGTGTGAACAAAAGTGCCTGGCTTGGTGTATTACTGGGCCTATTCGATAGATTGGCAGTCTGTCCAGGCCTTATTTCTGCCTTGCACCCAGGGCTGCTGGGATAGGCCATAGCTTCCACAACCATGAATAGGATCAGAAGCCTATGCTAGTTTATAAATGAAATTTTGGACATGCCACTTTTTCAAATACCAAAACTGTTCACATGTATTTATTCTAGTTACCTGAATTATTTTTACGTGGATAATTTATTTATCCTTGACACCGTTACCCAATTCAGTGATTTAAAAAATTAATGTGTGGATGGATGGATTTTTTTGTAGTTAACTACAATATATGAATTTTTTCAAACCACATACCTCAGCCAAAGCTGCAAAAAGCCTTCAAATCTTAAATGCTTTCAGAACCTTAATATAGCGTCCCATGTTGTTATTCCACTTCCGTATTTTACATGAAACTCGCTGAAATTTCAGATCACAGTTGGGCATTTTCGAGCACTTTTATGAAAGAATTCAGGCAGACAAGTTGGCACCTCGTGTCTCCCACACACAGTGTGATCTACAATGCGTGAGATGAAGTGCTGGAAATGAGCCTGTAAGACGAGCCACAGCGCTGCAGACATTTCACAGCCTAGTGAAACTCTGACTGACTTCAAGAGATTCACAAACAATTCACTTTGCAAGATCAGGGATTCTTTCTCGCTCTTGCACACGCTTTGTTAAACCACATTGTCTTATGATGCCATCACTGCTACAAGGCTGTTATTACATAATCTCCAGCAGAGAAAATGTCCAAATGCTGGATGGCTTGAAGACCTCCAACCAGTCAGCATTCAGATGTTGAAGCACTGAAGAAACCTTCGTTAGCAGCAGCAGAGTATTGTATCCTTCTCCTTTTATCATCTTATTCAGATGTTGTTTTTCGATATTTGCTCCATGAAAGCTATGGCTTCACATACGCCCCCTTTTCAGATTGAAATCAGACATTCTGGCAGTTTCTAGGACTCCAGTTGTAATCACTTGATGCTTACATTTCAAAAAGGCCTTGTTGTATAGCTTATGTAGAGCCTCATGCTCTTAGTACAGGTAAAGTACTCTTAATGTGCATGAAAACGCAAGCTAAATCAACATTCACTGTGCAAATTATTAGACATGTGGAAAGACCAAAGACCGGAGTTATTGAGGAGCAGATCAATTCCAAAATCCTTGCAGCAACCATAAGCAGAGGAGTAGTAGGACTGAAATGAGGAATAGGGAACACCAGTCGAGCAGATGCATTCTGGTGAAACTGAAGAGCTCAGATAAAAGTCCAAGGAGGGTCTGCCAGAAGAGAGTTCAGCCATGAGAAAACCAGCACCTCAACAAGGGGTTGTATGACATTAGTTAGGAAGGGTCGAATCATCTGAATATTATGAAGAAAAAAACAAAAGGTCATTGAAGATTCACATTTAATGAAGGAAAGTGCGGAGTCAACAGTCAGGCCACGATTCCTGACTGGCAAGGTTTAGAGACTAATCTGAAGGAGAAGAGTCAGAAGGCAAATGCAAGAGAATCTCACTTTGAACGATTCTGTTTAAAGATGATGATCATTCATCCAGGGTGAGATGGCAGAGAGGCAGCTGGAGATCAGTGCTGGGTTGTAAGAGGGAAATTAGAAGAAAATCTGTATATTGTCAGCACAGAGACGGTAGGAGAAGCCATGAGAAGAAATAGCATTGCATAAGGAACAAGTGGAGAGAGAAAAGAGAAGTGGACCAAACAATGATCCTTGAGGCACACCTGTGCAGAAGTTTCTGAGAAGAAGACAAAGAGTCAAAGCAGGAGACACACAAGGATCAGTCAGGCAAGTAGAACTTGAACCAGACCAAAGCAGAACTGCTGATTCCAAGCACATTCCATTGAAGTTCAGTATTCTTTGCTCAAAAGAATACAATATCAGTCTCAGCAAATACCTAAAGATACGAAGGTCGTTCAAAATGTTTCTACACTTTTATATTTTCGTTAGAAACAGTGAAGGCAGGAGGAGTAGTAATTGGTTGTGTCTGAGAGTATCATGTGTGAACGATACCCGGGCACAGACAGGCAGACATGTTGTTTTTCACCACCACACGTTTATTGACACCTATTTACAATATTTACAAGTGCTCACACAACCCCACAAAGTCCTGGCCAAAACACAATGCCTTTCTTCAGGCCGCCTCTACTTTCTCTTCTCCTGCTTTGTCCTGCCTCCACCCGACTCCAGCCTCGAATGAAGGGTGGCGGCCCCTTTTATCCACACCCGGATGTGCTCCAGGTGAATTCCGGCAATCACCCGCCAACACGCCCCTGTGTGGCGGAAGTGCCGCTGTACTCCCGAAGCTCTCCGGTGTCCTTCTTCTTCCCCAGCACTTCCTGGTGTGGCGGAAGTGCTGAGGTCCAGGGCTCCAAAGGCATCGGGACGCCCCCTGGCGGTGACCACGGGCCCCTACAGGGTTGGGCGTGGCCCCCATAGCAACCAGGGTGGTGGCTCCCACGTGATCCAGGGCGGGCGTAGACCCTCTTCCGGTCCCTCAAGGCATCCCGGGTGGGTCGTCGCCCCTGGCATCCCTGACACATGTGACTAGTTCTGTCTGGTAAGCAGTTTAGTATGGGAGTTGTCGCCCTGTGGTGAAGATGGCTGTGAAACTTATAAATTACACTGAAGAGGAACAGCACTCTGTCATACGCTTCTTGTGGGCAGACGGTGTGCTCAGATCCATCTCTGTATGTGTGCTCAGTATGTGGATAAAGTTCTCTCTTGTAGAGTCGTCTATGAGTGGATTGAAATGTTCAAAAATGCCCGTACTAGTGTGACGTATGCAGAGCGGTCCGGACATCCAGCTACAGCCATGACCATGATGAATGAAGAAAGAACCCTGATGTGAAAGCACCGGTGCATCAGTGGCTACGCGCTCAACCAAAAACATTTTTTGCTGATGGCATTAGAAAGTTGGTATGTAGCTGGGAAAATTGCATTGAAAAGGAAAGTGATTATGTAGAAAAGTGATGAAATTTGTTTTCTCAATATATTGAGTTAAAAAAACTTTTTGAACGTCCCTCGTACAAACCAATACCAGTAAAATATTCCTAAAACAGGATGGCACTCTCTGCATGGCTGCTGGAGCTACTGCGTCTTTTTTTGAGCATACTGACCAGATCCAATCTTGCTATTGCGTTATGGAGTTTGAATGTCCGCTGATTTAGTGCTCACAATTTATTCTAATATTTTATTTGCCTTTTAATTGCTTGTGTGCATTTCCAAGATGAGAAGAATGTCATGTCAACGTAAACCTGTAAATCCATTTCAGTGTTTGCTTCCATCAATAAAACGTAACGTTTACAATATAAGACACCTGTCAAAATACACGTTGCGTAATAATCAAAAGGAGTTCTTAGTAAAAAAGAATAAAATGCTCACAATGTATACGTGTGATCTTAAGTAATTAGACACAATATATTCTTCAGACAACACTGATGGCTTTGTGCAATTGTTTTATTGTGCCATATGTCCCCGTGATGGGCTTAAGAGCAGATGGCAGTAAGGGCGTCATTACCCAATAAAAACACACCTTTATATTCTTTACATCTGTTTGCTTATTCAGAACAGCCATAATTATTGTAGTGCTTTTGAGTCATGTGGTGCTTAGTGCCATGTTGTCTATTCAACAGGCTTCTTATAACACCTAGAGAGGGGCTGGCCACTGGTGCAAGGCCAGGACAACATGACGGATATTCAAAGTGGAGCTGCTGGAGTGTTTCAATGGTTTGAGGTTGGACAAGACACTTGTAGGTCTACAACCTTAGCACCGTCTTTGATGAAGTTGGAAAAATCTTGTGATAATATGTGACCAGTTGAGGAGTAAACTGTTTCTGTTCTTCGTCTTTCATCAGTATATCATTGTACTATTTAATGAGCCTAATTCCCCTTTCAGCTGCGTTGTTCACTACCATCATGCGAGCAAACAGTTTGCAAAGTTCTCTGAAGATTGGATCATCTGTCCACAGTGTTGGTGATTTCTTCAGAAACGACTAAGATCCTTCTCTGTCTTTTTCCATAAGGACATCAAAGAAGCATGCTGTTGTTTGTGTTACCAGATCTTCCGGCTTCAGATGTTCTGATTTGTTTGTCAGCTTAAGACGATGAGGAAGGAATGTCTGAAAATGGTGGTCGCTGCAGGCTTTGCATCAGCTTTTTCTTTGTTTCTCTCATCAAAAAGGGCTAAAACAGAAACTCCTATATACTACTAGAATGTTCTGCAAACTCCTAATTAATACCAAAATGTTCTAGAAATCTCCACTTATTACTAGAATGTTCTGGGATCTCTACCTTAGTACTAGAATGTTCTATTTTACTTTTTTTAATTGTGTAGTAATCACTTAGCCCATTAAGAACCCCAGTGAAGACTACATATGAAATAACAACACAAATAAAATGTTTAGAATGGAGCGGACCTCTAAATGTTTTAAATCAGGCCAAAATTTCACATGTAAGCAAACAATACCTAATGGACAACAATAAGCCTTGTGGAGAAATGACTAACCAAGCAACACTTTGCTTTGGTTTTTAGACTACCCCAACATCCACACCCACGCACAAGCATATAAATAAATATATATATATAAACAGTATATATATACAGTATATAGTGACGTATGAGTCCCTGTCTTGCACCCCAAAACATGCGGCTGAGTCTCAGTACTTTAGCAAACCAGCTTTATTCTGCTTGAAACAGGAACAGCAGGGTTATTTATTGTAGCGGGAGCCACCACTCCCCTATACAGACACGGCAATCAGGTAGGGACGTGGCCAGGTTAGTGACCAAGTAATATTGTTCCCTGCATTATAATTAGTCCTTGAATCACCCTTTCAATGACAGCCACTTATAGCACGGCCACAATCGGCTCAGAGTTGATTCTGTGGCATCGTGCAGCAGCGCTGAGCCTGCAATTGCCCCGGCAACAGATAAGAATCTTCCAATTGAGCCTCGGCTTGTCGTCCTGTTGGGGGTCCAAAAAGAGTTCAGAAACCTCACTATATATATATATATACTGCTCAAAAAAATGAAAGGACCACTTTTTAATCAGAGTATAGCATTAAGTCAATGAAACTTATGGGATATTAATCTGGTCAGTTAAGTAGCAGAGGGGGTTGTTCATCAGTTTCAGCTGCTGTGGTGTTAATGAAATTAACAACAGGTGCATTAGAGGGGCAACAATGAGATGACCCCCAAAACAGGAATGGTTTAACAGGTGGAGGCCACTGACATTTTTCCCTCCTCATCTTTTCTGACTGTTTCTTCACTAGTTTTGCATTTGGCTACAGTCAGTGTCACTACTGGTAGCATGAGGCGATACCTGGACCCTACAGAGGTTGCATAGGTAGTCCAGCTTCTCCAGGATGGCACATCAATACGTGCCATTGCCAGAATGTTTGCTGTGTCTCCCGTCACAGTCTCAAGGGCATGGAGGAGATTCCAGGAGACAGGCAGTTGCCCTCGGAGAGCTGGACAGGGCTGTAGAAGGTCCTTAACACATCAGCAGGACCGGAATCTGCTCCTTTGGGCAAGGAGGAACAGGATGAGTGCTGCCAGAGCCCTACAAAATGACCTCCAGCAGGCCACTGGTGTGAATGTCTCTGACCAAACAACCAGAAACAGACTTCGTGAGGGTGGCCTGAGGGCCCAAATGTCTACTGCACCCTGTGCTCACTGCCCAGCACCGGGGAGCTCAATTGGCATTTGCCATATTATACCAGAATTGGCAGGTCCACCACTGGTGCCCTGTGCTTTTCACAGATGAGAGCAGGTTCACCCTGAGCACATGTGACAGATGTGAAAGTGTCTGGCGAAGCCGTGGAGAACATTATGCAGCCTGTAACATTGTTTAGAATAACCGGTTTGGTGGATGGTCTGGGGAGGCGTATCCATGGATGGACACACAGACCTCTACAAGATAGACAGCGGCATCTTGACTGCCGTTAGCTATTGGGATAAAATCCTTGGACCCATTGTCAGACCCTATACTGGTGTAATGGTTCCTGGGTTCCTCCTGGGTTCCTCCTGGTGCACAGCAATGCCTGGTCATGTGGTAAAAGAGTATGCAGGCAGTTCCTGGAGGATGAAGGAATTGATACCATTGACTGGCCCCCACACTTGCCTGACCTAAATCCAATAGAACACCTCTGGGACATTATGTGTCAGTCCATCCGACACCGCCAGGTTGCACCTCAGACTGTCCAGGAGCTCAGTGATGCCCTGGTCCAGATCTGGGAGGAGATCCCCCAGGACACCAGCTCCGTCTCGTTAGGAGCATGCCCACCCCTAAATGATGTTGTCAGGTATGCATACAAGCACGTGGTGGGCCATACAAACTACTGAGTACGATTTGGAGTTGCTGCAATGAAATTATGGCAAAATGGAGTAGCCTCCTGGATCATTTTTTCACTTTGATTTTCGGGGTGTCTTTGCATTCAGCCCTCTGTAGGTTGATATCCAGCAGGATTTTTTTTCCCATTGAGATCTGATGTGTTTTCAAAGTGTTCTTTTAATTTTTTGAGCAGTTTTATATATTTATATATATACATAAAATTAGGCAACACTCAACTGGAGGAGACAGAGAGAGAGGAGAGGTGATTATGAGAGAGATAACTTGCACTTGGTGCTTTGTGGAGGTATTTTTGCAATAAACCATCCTTTATTTGAACCCAGGACTGTGATTGTGTCTTCGTGTTTGGGGTTTGGGACTCACTAATGTTCCGTTTTATCACAATATCTATATTAACAACCCAAGGTACAAAATAGGAAGAACCGCACACATTGCAGGTTAATAGCCCTGAAGAGAGCACTTCCTTGCCCTCCAGGAAGAGGCTGGTACCGAACTCCCCCAGTTCCTCAGTTGCTTTGCTGTCTTTGTTGCACTCCTCATCTTGCTGTTCCACATCAGGCTCCTTTATATTTCATTTTACCAGCAGTTCATAGCCTCTTGCCTGCAGTCTTCCCACAGGTTAGGTCAGCATACACCATGTTTATTTGTAAGGTGTTCATCCCTGCGTAGCTGGAAGGCATGTCTGCTGGTTTCATACTGTAGATATATTCACAATGAATACGACACTAAACACACCGATTGTGTATATTCTTAGTAGTTAAGAGCCCAGCATTGGTTTTTTCTGACGTGTGCTTTTCATCCCTCCTAACTTACCATTCTGTCAGAGCTGTTTGCTTTTTTTTCCCAACATGGCAGAAAAAAATAACATGAGGTAAACAATTTGCATGTCACAGCTGCTGCACCATCGTTTCCAGGTAAATAAGTGGTTGCAATTTTATTAGCAGCCAAAAAAAAAATGAAGACATAGAGATTGCTTGAAAATCTGACAATCATGGAGGTAGCATGAAGATCATGAATGCTCTCCACTCATTTTTTTTGTTTTGGGTGAAGAACACCAGGGCATAAGTGAGCTAAGTGACCACTTGATGTCCAGTAGCCAGCTAGAAGCCCCCAGTCGACACAAACAATGAAAGCTACCAAAACCCCACATCGCTCAAGATTTACTGTCGAGCACCTTTCATCCCTCATAAAAGTTGCAGCTGCACAAGATTTCAAGCCTGATATTGACTAACTGGTTACTAACAAGAGATGCCAAGTGTCGGGACAATAGAAATAGATCTCACACTTTAAGACTCCTATATAAGGAACTAGCTAAAAGGCTAAGACTGTAATTGTATGCTGTTGTACAGGCAATGTATGGAAATAAATTGATTTTCTTTAAACTTAAGTGTTACATTTTTTAAAGTTTTCAGTATTGGAAAGAAAGCTACAGTAACTTTGTATAACAGTAAACTAGTATTTGTTACAGTGCGGCCCGCTGATGCACGTATGGCAGTCGAAGCCGCCCTCCAATAGTAGAGAGTTTGACATGCCTGTTGTAGAGCTTGAGAAAGGTTTGCCAAAGTAACCCCTTGCCCCTGTTGTTATATCAGCTATTGATGAGTGGAGGTTCTTGATGCAGTGCTGTCTGAGGGATCAGAGATGGCGGGTGTTCAGCTTAGGCTTGCGCCCTTCTCCTTACATACTGACATTCAATTCCTATAGTTTATTGATATTATGCACTGTAGGGGAGAAATATGCACGTCCTTTCCAATCTTTCTTTGATAAACACTGTTTTTAAAATATTTCAATAATTTTCTCACATATTTGTTGTCAAACTGGAGGTCCTCTGCCCATCTTTGCTCCTCAAAGACTGTAGCAAATCATGATTATAATCATAAACCTGTTTAAATCACATCATTATTTAATTATTTGAACTCATCCCAATGCAGGAATTGATGTGTTATTAGCAAATGAAATGAAGTTGATGGGACAAAACATGAATAGCTTGGATTCAAACTGTTTACAATGAAATAAAAGTCAAAGTAAAATTAAGAATCACTGCTTTTTTTTCTTTTTGCATTTTCCATACCGTCCCAACTTTTTCTGATTTGGGGTTGAATTCATTTATTTAAAGAGCTTCTGTAAAAAGCTAAATTTCCCCCAGGGTACAAATAAAGATCTATCTATCTATCTATCTATCTATCTATCTATCTATCTATCTATCTATCTATCTATCATTGTATAGCACCTTTCTCTATCTATCTATCTATCTATCTATCTATCTATCTATCTATCTATCTATCTATCTATCTATCTATCATTGTATAGCACCTTTCTCTATCTATCTATCTATCTATCTATCTATCTATCTATCTATCTATCTATCATATAGCACCTTTCATTATCTATCTATCTATCTATCTATCTATCATTGTATAGCACCTTTCTCTATCTATCTATCTATCTATCTATCTATCTATCTATCATTGTATAGCACCTTTCTCTATCTATCTATCTATCTATCTATCTATTATATAGTGCCTTATCTATCTATCTATCTATCTATCTATCTATCTATCTATCTATCTATCTATCTATCTATCACTGTCTTGCAGTTTATTACACTTATGTCAGTCAACTGTAGCTGAATTGTAGTGATTTTCTATGATAAACCCTAATGGGGAATGTATATTTAGCTCTGTCTCTTTACCTTGATATTCATTTAATACTTTTCAAGTACAGTAATTTTTGTGTTTTTTTTAATGCCATTTTTGGTTTCATATTTGTTGTCCACACGGAGGATCACTGCACATGATTTCAAACATGCAACAGGAGATACAAGGTCAGCTCTGACATTCTGTTGTTATCCGAGATTGCAGATACATTTCTACACCAAAACTTTGCATAGAAGATTCTTTTCTTGATCTTCTGGCTGTCCACTTTCTAAGTACGTTCTTCAGTTCTGATTTTGTGGCACATATACAAGATTTGACGACAGTTCTTTTGTCTTCTCTGTTTCGATCTTTACACAGCTCTTCTTCAGATCAAAGCCTTGTCTGTTGCTAGTTTTCCTCCTCTTAGCAGTACAACAATAAAACAGATAATGCAACACAAAACTGCTGTTGTTATGTTATGTTATGTTGAAGTCAAGGTCCCAAGTTCATATTTGAACTCCTTTTAATATCTGTTTCACTAATGTTGTTAATGCTAATAATGTTTATTATTTATACAATTGGGTATTTTTGTCAGTTTTGTTAATTGTTTGGTTTCTTTGTTTTGCATTGTCCCTTGTGTTTGTGGGTGGTTCCCCGAGAGGCGGGGCCACCTGTCAGTCTCCACTGAGGGATTGTGCCCAGCCTTATAAAGGCTCATGGGATTTGCAGTCCCTCACCTCAGCTCATTGTATGTGTTCTTGATGTTGGTGAGTTCTCCTCTCCTTGTTTATTGTTGCTCTTTGGAATTTCTGTCTTTTTTGACATTTTCACTCTGTTTAAAGATTTTGTCTTTTGTTTAATGCATTTCACACTTGGACACTCTGGACTGCCTTTTTAGGCATCTCCTTTTTGGTTTTCTTGGCTCTTTTAAGTGTTTGATCTGAAATATTTATTTTTTTTATCTGAAATATTTATTTTTTGAAATAAATAATTTACTTATAAAGATTTAATGTTTGCCCTTTCATCCTTAGAGGAAATTTACAGTCATCCTCCCTGTAGTGGAGTTGGAAATATATTTTGTGAACATTACTTTTGAAGCCTAAGCCCATTTGGCCTGGTGTAGATTGAAGCCAGCCATTTGAGTAGGCAGTTAGGCTGCCTGGGAGTGAGCTTTACCTGGGCAGGCTAGTGGGGAGCCTAGGCTGCCTTTTGACTCTGTTTAGGATGCCTCACGTCTTTTTGCCATTGTGAGTGTGAATCACAAGAGTTGGAACCTCAGCAGGCCTTTTAGGCACCAGAGCCAGTCCCACAACTGCAACATCAGGTGGCCCTGCCTCCTTAGGTACCACATACAGGAGACAGAGCCAATATTAGCTGAAAATATTATTAAAATGATACACAATTACACAATAATTAATAACATCACAATATTACACAAACACAATAAAAACAAAACAAAAACAGAATCAATAATAGAATATACAAACTTGTACTTAATAAAATAAATAAATAAACACAGCTAGGGAAAGGACCTCGGGTGTAACACCATAGTGGGTAATGCTCAAAAGAAAATCCTGTTAGAAACAAAAAACTAAAAGGGAGAGAAGATGTGTGGGCGAAGCCCCCCAGGCCAAACCGTCAGAGCTGTGTATTAATGGCACATGGGAGGCACACAAGCATTCTGGGTTTGCAGATTCTGACTGAACTTCATGCCACACGCATTCCCAGAAGAGTACCTGGATTTTGGATCTCCTGTCCTAAAATATTCGCTTTCCCTACCATCTGCCATGAAAACTAGTCTAACAGGCGAGTCTTCTGCTTTTGCTTTAATCTTGATAGACTCTGTGCTGCTGACCTGCATGCCCCCCTCCGTTTCAGCATGTCTCCTCCTTCTCTTTGATTTTCCGTTCCTCTTTAATAACTTTACTCTGAATTTATGTGTTCAGTAAATCACCAAGTGCCTGTAATTGAACTTCACACAATGTTAACTCCAGTTCTTTTATTTCAAGCCTACTGTCTCTAATTCCCCTCTCTCATTCTCTCGTCTGTACTGCTGCTTGGGCCACAGAGACCCCCCTCATCTTTTATTGTCCCAGAAAATCAATCATTTCTTTTTCAGTGTAATGTTAAGATATTTTTTGCAGCAGTAGCAGCAGCAGCAACTGGGACAAGTCTTTTTAAGTTAAATGAATTATAAAAGCAAAGGCTATCTGATTTAGAGATTTAAACAGGTCCTCCAGGCCCTGAAAGACAGACGGGCTGTAGGCTGATCCTAATGACCCTCCACTGGGACACCATGGGACTGCAGCACAGACAAAACAGAAGTGACCTGACTGACAGTAGGGTCTCACTTTCTCCCTACAATCCCACCTTTACTCCAGGAGACTCACAAAGGTACAGAGGGTAAACAGTGGCACTCTGTGCAAGAGAGAACCAAGTGTGAACAACACAGACATGAATAAGAAACACAAATGAATTGTGTGAACTTCAGTGACGATTCAGAGCATTTGTCGCATAGCGGAGGCAGACGTGATTCTTGAACAACAACGCCCTGGGGTTGGGGACAACTTGCTGAAAAGTTTTGTCCTTACAACAGTGACATCCACCACTGAAAAGGCTCTGCCCACAGGGTTTCTTCCCAAACACTCACCCCCAGTTTCCTCCAGTCCATGCACTTTACACGTACTGGGTTACAGAGACCCATTTCTACTCATATATTAGAAGACGCATAAAATAACTAAGGAAAGACAGAAAGAGACTAAAAGAAACTGAACAAGAGGCCTGACACTGAGAGAAAATGAAAAGCTAACACCGCTGTTATAAAATCACAACCTTAATGTGTAAGTCGCACATTGTAATAAGTGCAGGGACTGAAGAGACACAAACATATAGACCACTGCAGAAACTTGGCTCCACATGTTTGAGAAATGCCCCTGTCTGCTATAATAGCTTCCTGTCATTTTAACTACTGAATCACAATATGGCATAACAACAGAAAGCAGAGTTTAGATAAGCATTTTGGTCTATGGACATTGTGAGGGGCGCCACCTGGAACTTCGGTCCGGTAGGAACGCTCACTGCCTGCAAGGACCAGGGAGGATAACCTGCATGGCGCATTATCTCCTCTGGGACAATAGATGGATGCCAAAACCCGGGTTGTGGCAGTGCCCCAGACTCCCACAAGGCATCATGGGAACTGGAATTCTTCAGCTCAGCTCAGCTCTGTTGGGTCCGGTGGGCACTGCCAGGGACCACAGAGAGAACTGCAGAGCCCTATTTTGTGGTCATGGGTCACATCTTTGGGACACTGGAAGCACTCCCAGATTTTATATAAAAGGAGTCAGAGTCTGGTGGAAGTGGACAAAGCTTGTCTGGGAGGTGAAGAGGAGCAGAAAAGAAAGCGAGAACGTGAAGACAGCTGTGTTTATTGCACTAGTGGAACCTTTGTGGAAGGCAGCTGTAAAAATAAACCATCTTTTTAAATGGGACTTGTGTCTGTGTGGTTGTGTCTGGGGTTTGGGCTCTCTTGGCGCTCTCTTGTGGCCACAATATACAATGTGTTAAAAAGCGGCAGCCATATTCTGGCGTGGCATGATTGCATTTCCAGTTCGGCAGTGAAGTTAACTTACTTGAATTATTTGTAATCTGTCTCTCCTGCAGGTCTTCGTTATCAACTCTCTTAACGGCAGTCCATTCCACCTCATTTGACTTGGTATGACACAATGTTATCTTTGAATGCATATTTGTAACTCCTATTTCCACAAATGTAGCTGCCAATTCTCTTAACAACATTATTTTTGTATAATAAAGCTTTTTTGATGTTTATTAAAATCCAGACACTATCCAGTCCAGAAAGTCGTGCTATCCTGGCATCCGGCAAACCCAAATTCATCCATCAGACTGCTAGGTATTGAAGTTTGAAACGTCACTCCAGAGAACACGTCTCTACCGCTCCAGAGCCCAATACACCACTTCAGTGACACTTGGCAGCACACATAGTGATCTTAGGCTGGTGTGCAACTGCTTGGCCATGGAGTCCCATTGTGGAAAGTTCCCAACCTACAGTTTTTGTGCTGATGTTGCTCTCAGAGGCAGTTTGGGACTCTGATGTGAGTGATGTGACACGGGTGAGCTTTAGACAGTAGGCACTTCAGACATCTGCAGTCCTGCTGCATGAATTTGCGTCATCACCTGCTTCATGGCTGAGCTGTTGTTGCTCCTCAATGTTTCCACTTCACAATAATAGCTCTTACAATTGAGCAGGGCAAATCCGTCAGAGCAGAAGTGTCACATACTAACTTGTGGCAAAGGTGGCACCCGATGACAGTGCCATGTTTACAGATACTGAGCTCTTCAGTTCGACACACGCTACTGCCGGTGGATGTCAATGGAGATTGCATGGCTGTGTGCTCCATTTTAGGCACCTGTTCACAATGGGTGAGGCTGAAACATCTGAACTCAGTAATTTGGATGGGTGTCCACATACGTTGACTATATAATGTGTCTTTGTGCATCCTTTTCTACTGTGCACCAATAAAAAATGCATTTATGTAAAAAAAAAAACTAAAGTCTTTGACCATATTAGTGATCTGAAATGGACATCAGTCATGCCTGACTAATCCTACCTGATGAGATGTTGCTCCTACATCTGCAAATCACTAGACACTAGTGTCTAGATGTGCCATGGTGGGCACACAACATCCATTTTTTAACCTGTGCTCAGGTTACCCATGTTCAGGTGGTACCCAAGAATGTTTATGGCACCCCCCAGTGGCTTCTAGGCACCACTGCATTCTTGCTAGTTTGAATGGCCAAGCTGCCTGCCCCTATGTTACCACCAGGAGCAATCCTGATGAATATTGTAGACCCCCATACTGTGCTTCTGCTTTACTGATTCTTGGTGTCTTATGCAAGTGACAGTGAATGTTAACTTAATTCTTAAGAGATTTTTTGTTTCCCACAGAACGGTTGTGCTTTAATAAACATTGTCACATAATGCGCCTGATCCAAGCTAGGAGGCTCAGTGCTGCTGACTCTCAGTCACTTCAATGTCCAAGCATGGCAGTCTGGCTTGTTCTGAATGGGTCATCATTTGCTGGACATACTGCTGCCATTCAGTCACACCTCAATAACATGGCTGTTACAATTTTAATTGAATACATTGTGTGAACGTGAATCTATAAATCAGCAAGCGTCGTGCTAATATGTGCCTTCTGGAGGCTTCTCTGCCTGCTCAGACTTGAACTCTGGGTGATGCTGTCGGCTGATGGTGTCAGATGGTGCTGGCTATTTAAATGACTTTTAGCATTCGTAATTACAGTTTTAATCAGCAGTTCCACTCATGGCCACACATAATGGAGACTCAATTATCATGGGGTAGCAGTTCAGAAAAGGTAGCAATTCATGTTTACTTAAGTCAGCCTGGCAACAAGAGATGTGCAGAGATATTCAACTAAGAGCCTGTGGTCCAAAGCTCCATACAGTAAGAAATAGATAATAATCAGAATACAAGAAAGTGGCCTTCCTCCTCCTCCTCCTCCTCCTCCATTTGTTCTGTTAGTGTCCCTTAGAAATATGTCCGCTTCTATCAAAGTAACAAAACCTGTCATTCACCTTTCATTCAGAAGCAGCCTAATAGCACATTTATTTTCTGGCTAAAATTTCCAAGGATGTCACACCCAACAATTAAGCATTCTGGGAAAAGTCAAGACTATGAAAGTAGAAACGGCCAAGGTGGGTTAAAAGTATCTGATTCTCCATACAAAACAGTTGAATATACAGTGCTTATAAAAAGTGTTCACATTTTATTGTCACTTAACACTGAAACACTGTGGATTTAAGGTGACGTTGGCAAAACTGACCAACAAAACGAGGCTCTATAATCTCAAAGTGAAAAAGGGTCTTGGCAAAGTGGTCTACATGGTGGTCCAGATCTAATTATAGAGATCCAGATCGTCTGGATGACTTTGATTTATGCGGGGACGATTCCAGTTCAGCACGAAGACGATTCTTCATGTCGTCGGTTCACACACTTCTCGATGGTCCGGGCTTTTCCGGGTGATTTTCTATGTAATAAACTTAATAAGTTATAGCGTAACGAAAATTGTGTAATTAGATCTGGACCACCCTATACATTAATCTATGTATATATACATATAAGTCAATGTATGTGTGTATGTATGTATATTGTGGACGTGGCCCGGACACAGACAGGCAGACATGTTGTTTTTCACCCACCACACATTTATTTACAACTATTATTTACAAAGTCCAAGTGCACACAAACCCCAAGTCCCCAAAGTCCTGGCCAACACACAATGCCTCCACTCTTCAGGCCGCCTCCACTCTCCTCTGCTTGGTCCTTCTTCCACCCGACTCCAGCCCCGAATGAAGGGAGGCGACCCTTTTATCCTCACCCGGATATGCTCCAGTTGCTCCCCGGCAATCACTGTTGACACGCCTCTGTGTGGCGGAAGTGCTGGCTGTACTCCCGGAAGCATACCGGGTGTCCCTACTACTCTTCCCCCCAGCACTTCCTGGTGTGGCGGAAGTACTGAGGTCCAGGATTCCCAAGGCATTGGGACACCCCCTGGCGGTGACCACGGGACCCTACAGGGTTGGGCTTCCATGCCTTCAACCCGTGGCCCCCAAAGCAACCAGGGTGGCGGCCCCCACGTGATCCAAGGCGGGCGCACGCCCTCTTCCGGTCCTTCATGGTGTCCCGGCCGGGTCGTCGCCCCTGGCACCTCTGACAATATATGTTCCAGCATTACGTCCAAATGGCAGGAGCGATTTTCATGAAACTTGGTTCACATGTTTCTCATTGGTCGACTAAAAATACTGTTGGGTGAAATCAACCGTAACACACCTCCTTCTGGGTAGGGTGGGGAGTGATCTTGCCGTCTTGTATGAATGTTATCCAGTTCACACTCGGAACGACCACCAGAGGGCGAACTAGAGGTGACTCCCAGCATTCTTTATGTTTGAGCAGCACCGCACGCCTGTTGCTTTTGAAATTAAATAGAGTTGGCCGGTTTGAAGCATCAACTGGATGATAACATACATACAAGACTGCAAGACAAACACATTAGTGAGTCTTCATTGTTTGTTAATTTCGTTTTATTTTTAAAGTTCTGTTTCTTTTTAATTATATTTTTCTAAAACAATTAAAAAAAAAAAAAACACTTTATTTTCCTCGCGGGCAACGCCAGATATTTCAGCTAGTTACAAATATATACCACTAAATAATGGATCCCTTTAATATGACACACATAAGTCATCTCTGGTGCAGCCATTTGGCTTTAGAAAACAAAGAATCGGTGCAGCGGAGATCACCTTCTGGGGTTTCTGTTGATTGTAGTGATTGTGTGTTCAAATGGCCATGAGAGATCCAACTGAGATTTCCAGTAACAACTGGTGCTTGTGGTGGACTTACAATGTCTGTTTGTGTTGTCATTGCTGCTTTACCATTAGTGCACTGATGTATATTGTAGACTATAGGGTTTAAGTGCCCTGCTATGGACTCCTTCCTCTTCTGTTGAAATGTCACATGTGAGCTCCCAGTTAGCATGGCTCAAAGATGTAATCAAGTGTTCTTGTATAGGCGTCTATTGGTCTCGAGACACCATGGCTCATGCACACATTTGAGGACAGAGGATCATGAGGTCCTGACGGCACAGCACTTGGTGAGGCTGTATGAGTCCAGTTTGTGAGTGGCAGTCCCTTTGGCATTTGTCTACACAAAAACGCCCGGCTGTCTGGCTTTGTTCCCTGGATTACTTTTCACAGTGCTGTTTTCACTGCTGCAGTTTGATTCAGTGGGGTCTTTCTTTTGCTGGCTCTTTTCTTCTGCTCGATGCCCGTGGGAGGCGGAGTTTCGTGGGACATCATCACGCCTCCCACGTAATCACGTGAACTGACTGTCAACGCAGTACGTAGAAAACCAGGAAGAGCTCCAAAAAGCGCTGAAGAAAACAGGCATTATATAATTGAGAAGGCAGCGAAACAATAAGAAGCGAGCGACTGACATATACAACCATATTCATGAGTGCTGCTACCTCGGAAACAAAGCACGATGTAAATCTAAAGTTTAAATTAAGTTCATAGACAGGCTGCCGCTGGCGTTTGTAATTTAGTGCCTGTCCATATAAGGCCGTCCGTCAGCGGCAATCCAATAGAAACACTGCCACGGGTAAATATTCACGGGTGAAGGACTGTGCTTATGCAGAGGAAGATGAGATGGTCAGGGTGGTGTTTGACACAAACTCAGCGAAACTGCGAGAGAAACGTTTAAGTGCCGGGTCTTAGCTAACATTAAATACAGCCGTGGACATCACACGAGATGGCACCAGCACAGCTGGGAACCTTCGATGCATGTACACCAAGCGGCTCACGTGAACTGACGCAGTGCAGAGATAAAAGGCAACAGTTCCAAAGAGTGCTGAACAAAAACCGAATTACACAATTGAGAGGGCAGCAAAAAAATATGAAGCGTCTGATACATACAAGCATGTTCATAAATCCAACTACTGCGGAAACAAAGCACACGGTGGAAAAAGTCAATGTCCCGCTAAAGGAAGACAGTGTTAAAAAAAAACCCGTGCATGCAGTGTGTCAGGTCTCGGATAAAGAAGAAGACGAGCTGTTTATTGATGCAGTAAGAAACAAATCGATGAATGAAACCTGTTATCTTTACAAAGATTGACAAACACATGTTTTCTGCACAGAGCAAGAACGCATTTGGATTGATAACGAAACAAAATAATAAATTGAAAATTAGTTGTTTATCTTCCTAGAAATTATTATCGGTGTAATGTTTATGTTTATTTTTGTTATTGCCTCATACATTTCAACTGCTGTGCCTGATGCCGTCACAGAAGGACAGTCTGAAAATTATTTTTGAAGCATTTGTAGACAAAAATCAGAGAATTTTACTTTTTTATCCATGTGTGATATTTTTCCGAACCCTGCTGCTTACACACAAATTGTAGGGATTAATAAAGTATCTATCTATCTATCTATCTATCTATCTATCTATCTATCTATCTATCTATCTATCTATCTATCTATCTATCTATCTATCTAATGAGCCTTTTGGCCAATAATACTGCCACCTCCACTCCCCCCTAGCTACGCCACTGATAACACATGAACTGCACTTTTAAACCTTTAAAGTTCTAACTCGATGGGATTCAGCTATGTTGACCCCTCAGCACTCCCAGTATCAACAGAATTCATTCCTAATTTTTTTCTTTTTTTGTCCCAAACAGGTCCCTTGTCTGATGATGGACAGCCAGTTTTCGGAGTTTACTCCAGATATTACCCCAATCATGTTGGCGGCCCACACCAATAACTATGAAATCATCAAACTGCTCGTTCAGCGGAAGGTGACGATTCCTCGTCCTCACCAGATTCACTGTAACTGTGTGGAATGCGTTTCCAGCTCCGAAGTGGACAGTCTGCGGCACTCACGCTCCCGCCTTAACATCTACAAGGCCCTGGCTAGCCCTTCTCTCATTGCTCTCTCCAGTGAGGACCCAATCCTTACGGCATTCCGACTGGGGTGGGAGTTGAAGGAGCTCAGTAAAGTGGAAAACGAATTTAAAGCGGAATACGAGGAGTTGTCTCAACAGTGCAAGCGCTTTGCAAAGGACCTGCTGGATCAAGCCCGTAGCTCTAGAGAGCTGGAGATTATCCTCAACCATCGGGATGACCACAGCGAGGAGCTGGAGCCGCATGAGTGTCACGACTTGGCGAAGCTTAAACTGGCCATCAAGTATCACCAAAAAGAGGTAACGAGTCTTAGAAATGCCGTTCTGTTTCTTTGTTACAGTCAGTCCTGTATCTTGTTATTTAATATGGACTGCTTCATAAATGACTTACTGTTATGTTTCATAACACTTCACAAAAGCAATCCAGTGTGATCTAGAATTTTTTACAGCTTTTTTTTTTTTCAATTCTGGATAAACAAAACTGTGAAAAAAGAAAAGGAGGTCATTGAATGGGGGGCTGTCAGGCCAGATAAACAAGGTGTGAATACACGTGACAGAGTGGGAAGCCAAAGAGCTCATTGGCTAAAGGGTTAAAATGAATTGTCCAGCATATGTGTCCAGGCAGCTTGGCCGATTTGACGGCCCACCGCTCACAGCTCTCCACTCCTTGGGTGGTCAGGTGCTGTTTTAACTTTTGATTAAGAAGAAATTTGGAAAGCCTTTCAAGGATGTAGCATCAATTTGCCGAGAAGCCATTCTGTGTTACAGAGTAGGAGCAGGGCTGAGACAGACAGCATCTGTATAAGGAATAAATAACCACCATTTCTAGGTCATTATTTATGTCATTTTAAATTCAAGTTCTTGGATTAAATATGGATCATTAAAACATCTGGACTAAGTTAACATTTATTTGCTTAGCAGACACTATTATTCAAATCGAAGAGGTGAACACAATCAAGTAAGAAAGTGTTACAAGACAGGGTTACAAAACTGAAGACATTAAACCAAACAGAGCAGCAGACTAGTTAGTCTTCTCTTAGTTACTAGAGCCTATCAAAGCCATTAGCCAAATAGACAGATATTCACAGAACAAGAGGGTCTTCAGACACTTCTTAAACATATTCTGTGGAGGTGGACAGCTTGTTTCACCAGCTAGGAGCTCCACATGAAAACAGTCTACAGAAGATTGAGATCTGATGCCACACTGAGGTGGCACCACCAGGTGTTGTTCATTAGCAGACCTAAGTGGGCGAGAAGAAACATAGTGTCTCCCTATATGCAGGTACCAAACCACTGACTACTCTGTAGGCAAACATCAAGGACTTGAACTTTGATTGATATATTTTATTAATCCCTGACATGAAATTGTATTTTCCCATGATCTTTAGTACTAGGGTGTTGTACCGTGTTAGTCATTATGAATGTAGTGAGAAGTCGAGCAAAATGACACCTTTTACTGGCTAACTAAAAAGATTACTATATGCAAACTTTTGAGGCAACTCAGGCCCCTTCTTCAGGCTAGATCTTTGGAAGTCAGAGTGCAGAGTCCGCCATTGTACAGCACCCCTCAAGCAATTGTCAGGTTAAGGGCCTTGCTCAAGAGCCCAGCGGAGGAAGGTCCCTTCAGGCAGTAACGGAATTTGAACCAGTAATCTTCCAGTTACCAGCACAGATCCTTAGCCTTGAAAGCCCCCTTCTACCTTTTACATTTAACGGTTTTAACAGAACAGAAGGTCAGCCATCTAGCCCCTTCTGTACCATCTGTCTCCCAGCCTGGGTCACATCTCCCAGTTGTCAACATCAGCTTTTATGAACGGCTGTGTGTCAGGAATACCCTTTCATTTGTATTTTTCTGTGACCATTCATTACTGTGATTTGTCACCACAGTTGTGATTCAGAAGAGTGGTCCTCAGATACTATTAGCTGCTCCTTCCATGCTTTTTGCTGGACTCCCAAACATGTCTTCATCAATTGTGTTGTGGACTATGGCTGGCTCTCCATACTTTAAAATGCAACGCTAATTCTGCCTTTGTAGTGTTTTTAACTGTTCATTCATTTTTGGAGGATTGTTCATATTTTACTGTCCATCACACCTCATCCATCATTTGCTCTATTCCTTTCCATTTGTAAACAGCTCAGGACAATCATGACCAGGACTATCAGATGTCGCTGTTATATTTATCAGCAAGCTGTGAAATGTACATTTACCTTAAGATTTCCTGAATCCCCCAAGTGTGTTTATGTTGAATCGTTTCTCTGTTGGGAATGACCTTTACTGTCCTTGTATGGGGTGTCTGTGCTGATGTTTTACCCACATGAGCCTCGCCAAATCAAATTCCTGCTCTAATTATACCATATATAATTAAAATTATACTTCACTTTATATTTCCTCCATGTTCAAGACTTTTTACTTTGCAGATTTCTTTAGGGTATTTTATCAGCAGTATTATCCTGCTCTTGTGTTTTCTATGAAACGTGCTATAAAAACAACCTTCAATGAATCTTCATGTTCCTTACTGCTATATTTTTAAGGATGTATGACTTGGTTGGCATAAAGTATCAATAGCTATGTCCTTTTATATATATCATTGATATATGGCTACATTTTTAAAGCAGGTTCTCTGGGATATTCTTTAGCTTGCTGACTGAACCACAAGATCCGTGGGAACTCGCAGCTTTAGAGCCATTCATGTTTTAATCTTAAGCTGACAAAGAATTCTTATCATAAGCTAATAGCGGTTCTCCAATTTCAAATAACATGAACTGCCATCAAACACTTCAGCACATCCTGCAAATAAGATGGAACCCGGTAACTTCTCACTGATTTAGCTGAAATTCTGCCATTAACTCTGTAACTTTGTTTAGGTTCATTGCTTAAACCACAAAGCTAAACAAACATTCCTTTTCTCACCAGTCCATCAGAGTACCATCTTTACCCATTTGTTCCCCTTAGGGGTGTCCATATTGAAGATATTACTATAGCATTGTTATAGTTTTGGGGGCAGCATGGTGGCCCAGTGGGTAGCGCTGCTGCCTCGCAGTTAGGAGACCCAGGTATGCTTCCCAGGTCCTCCCTGCGTGGAGTCTGCATGTTCTCCCCATGCCTACGTGGGTTTCCTCCCACATTCCAAAGACATGCAGGTTAGGTGCATTGGTGATTCTAAACTGTCCATAGTGTGTGTGTATGTGTTAGTGTGTGCCTTACGGTGGGCTGGCGCCCTGCCGGGGGATTGTTCCTGCCTTGCGCCCTGTGCTGGCTGGGATTGGCTCCAGCAGACCCCCGTGACCCTGTGTTAGGATATAGCGGGTTGGATAATGGATGGATGGATGTTACAGTTTTGTATATGCACTTATTCTGGTTTCTGGCAAAGACAGGTAATTGAATAACTGAAAAATATTTGCAATCTTTTGCCCTACGTGTACCTTCAGCACCTTTCCTCTGTGTTTGCGTATGTGAAAGTCTCTTAACCGATGTTCTCTCTCTTAAGCATGCACGTTCCCATAAAGCCTGCTTCTCAGACTCCTGCCTTTCTCACCTGCTGTCTGGTATCCAAAGCCTGAACAGTTGGGGATTTCAGTTACTTCTTAAACACATTGAGGGAGTTGTAAGTTTGGATGAAGGTGGGCACCTCATTCCAATAACTAGGAGCTACACATGAAAAGTGTCTGGATTAAGACTTGGTACCATGTAGAGGTGGCATCACCTTAGGCTGTTAACTAGCAGACTGGAATGGGCGAGAAGGAGTATAGCACGTAACCAGTGCCTTCATATACACAGGGGCCGATCCATTGAATACTCTGTAGGCAAGCATCAAGGATCTGAACTTGATGTGAGGGCCAATGTAGTGACCTGATGAGTGAAGTGAAATGCACCCCTCTTAGCTAGTTGAGTACAAGAAAGGCTGCAGCACTTTGGTCCGTTTGCAGTGCCTTGATAGCACATACAGTATGTATACTCCGAGTTGCAGTAGTCCATACTGTATGTGTCAAGGCCAAAGCCTGGAACCAGAAGTTGTTCTGTATATTTCATCAGATAAGGTCTGATCTTGCAGATGTAATACAGCATAAATCTGTATGAATGAGACACAGTAAAAATGAGAGAAAGATATCTGCTCATCAATCACAACCCCAAGGTTGTGTACTGACTTGGTAGATGTTAGTTACAATACACAGATGGGGAGTTGAACAGACTGGCTGACTGGGATGACAAGAAGTTCTGTCTTTGCCAGACTGAGCTGCAGATGGTGGTCCTTCATCCAAGTTGAGATATGCGTAAGACTGGTACAGATGCGTGTCATCAGCAGAGCACTGATACAAGAACCCATGACATTCAATGATGTTGGGTTCAAGTTCATGACATTGACAGAGATGACCTAAAGACAAAATGACTGCTGAGTAGTAAATGGGCCACAACAGGAACCTAAGTACTCAGAAGGTGCAAGGCAACAACACAAACCAGGACCATTCTGAAAGACGCATGAGGAAGGAAAAACAGACCCAGAAACCTTCATGTGAACCACCCAGTCTTACATAAGTGATGACAAGTAAAACAGTTATACTAAAAGTACACCTAAAGTTTGAAGAATTGAAAAGAGCAATATTATAAAATACACATGACGCAAGAATTAAAAGACAAAAACTAAACAATTTTGTTGCCTTTCTCTCTTTTTCAAGACCCAATGTTTAACTAAATTTGTTATCTCTCTCCTCGTCAGACATGCAGCATAAAGGTCTAGAAATGATAGCACACAGAAAAATTCAATTGATTCACAAATAAATGGCTCTACTTGCTTGTCTAAAATTGCACATCTCAAATTACTCATTTATTGTAGTTGGAAAAAATATAAATTACATGTAACATCTCCGGCTATTTGTAATACCTTAAAGTCACAAAAGATTTTCTGTAAAATCTCACATTGGCATAGTCGGCAAGAGAACTGCCAAGTCCTCGAAAGTCAAGCTAAGAAATCTGGAGGCGTAAAAAGCACAACATTTATGCTTTTCTTAATTTATTGTGTAAACATTGTTGCTGAAAGAAAAAGAAAGAAAGAAAGAATTGTATTCTTTTATACACTTCAAGTTATACATGTAACCATCACTGAAAGCGCAATAAAAGATATTGGTCAGTCACTCAGTTTGGCATATCTTGGCTAATAAATATGAAATTTAAACCAGGAAGGTGATTCAGCAACAGTACAAAACATACTGAAATAAATAAAGTAAAGCAAACATTTCCCCAAATTTCTTTTACTATATATTCTTCTTATGAAGAATAAGAACCCTTTGAATATTTCCTTTATTAGACGGGGTCAACAGCAGGATGGAAGTCACCAAACTTGGCTCACGGCGCCCAGACCTCAGCTCATTTTCCTGGCTGGACACCTCTTGTGAGAAGGCTGAACATTCTCTCTATCTTTGTGCTCTTCATTCCTCCGCATTTTTTGGTTTCCTCTCTTAGTCTAGGGACACCTACAGTAGTTTGGTTGATTTCTGTGACAGTATGAGTATGTCAGTGTGCTCAGTAGTAGGCTGACAGCTAGTGTACATTTCACTCCTGATCTGCACATTTTGGGTCCTTATGCTCTCCTCAGACCCTTGTATCAAAAATGCTTAAGAAAGTAGACTGACTTTCAACATGGAAAAGAAATTGCTGCTTTTATAAGATTATTAGGTCATTACTGACACATGTATGGGAGTGTAAATGATAAAATAAAATGATGCCATGGTAAATTCCAAACAAAATCCAAACTTTTTCAAAAATAAAATTATACTGGAAACATCTTTTTGCTCTGAATCAAACTTTATGCCGGTGCTCCGGATGACGTCACACATGACTCAACAACAGGGGCTGTTGGGATGGATCACGGCGGCAATGAGTGACTCTAAATGAACAAAAGGTGGTGTCCAATTAACAAACAAAATAGCATCACAATAAAACATTCTAAAACTTCAAATGTTTGAAACGTTGTGAATTTCACAAAATTAATATGCAATTTATATTCTGGCTTCAAAACCCCAGAATTCATTTAAAACATACACAACAACCTGAGAGAGAGAGCGGTTAGGAGCAGAGCGCATTGCATCTTCCACCACACGACACGACTCAGGATCCCAGAAATAAGACACCGGGTGACACCTCAGCACTAGTTCAGCAGGCAGGACAAATAAAAGAAAATAACTCACTATTAATAACAGCGATATCTGATTAAACTGTGTGCGGGTTAGTGATCCTTTAGGGTTTACTTTGTTTTTCTTCTATGAAAAATTTCCTGCTTAGCAATTTTGATACTTGGTTAGCAATTTGACATTAATTAAAGATTTCTAGACTGTTTGATCAATGAAACCCTGCTCTGTTTTTGACTAAGTCCATCACCCTGTCCTCTTCCATTAAAAATATTTTTCTGTATTCTTGTGAGTCAGAATAGAAATGGAGATCACCCAACAGCAAACAGGAGACACTGTTACCAAGCCAGTCACTAGATAGATGGAGTTCTTCTTTAGCTCAACTGCCTAAAGTCTTTCAAGTTTTAATTTCCCTTTGTGGAAATCTTATATAGTGCCTTTCACCCTATCTATCTATCTATCTATCTATCTATCTATCTATCTATCTATCTATCTATCTATCTATCTATCTATCTATCTATCTATCTATCACATAGTGCCCTTTTTATCTATCTATCTATCTATCTATCCTTTATTGAGCCTTTCATCCTATCTGTCTATCTACTGTATCTATTTATCAAATACAGCCATTCTCTGCACCTTGAATGGCGTGGCTCCAGTTTCCTCCAAATAGCCGTATTCCTTTCATGTGCCATGGTTAAGTGCTTTTAAACCTTAAAACATTCAAAAAATAAGCCTCCATATTTTTATATGAATAAACATTCATAAGCCTCCTTTAACAAACCTCATTCTGTAATGTTTGTCTGAGGGCAGCTCTAAGGGAGTGAGAAGACAAATCACGACATGCTTACGGCTTTCTGCTTAATGCTCTCACAACAAGAAATGATTTTGAACCTTCACATTTTCGACATCTCCTGGTCTTCCCCCATTACACAATGCACTATTTTTACAAAGAGCACTCAGTTTTTTTCTTAGTATAATCCGATTATTTCATCCTGACTGCAGTCCTGTCTTCATTCCACTGAACCTCCTGCCATCCTCTGCTTGTCAGATGCTGAAGTCTGTCATCAGAATTACTGAAATGCTCCCTTAAAAATCTTGTAAAAGTTTTTTAATGTTTAAAACGCTGACAATCACCGAATATCTCAACTGCCTTTGTATTGCAAGATATCTGACCATTTCTAATACTTGGCTATTACTGTAACTTACATAGCTGTCAACATCAACATCCCAGAATATCCGTCTAGGCTGCTCACCCTCTGTAAGCCTGAGAAACAGCTAAGATCTTCTGACACGGCTCTTCTTGCTGTTTCAAAGCCATACCTGTCAACCTTTCAGAGAGCTCACCCAACTTTATGGGATTTTACGACTGACTCATCATTGAGTTACAGTGGCGGTGAAAGTAAAAACTGAAAGACGAAACAAACTTAATGGCTGAGACGTGTAAAAGTCTGTGGAGTTCATGGGGAGGAACCTTCATAGCTGCTTTCATTTGGAAGTAGTCCTATGAGCCTCCATCAGATGTAACATTAAATGGTGGCTGGAGTTCCGCCTCACCTTGTCCATCTCATCATTAAGTTTCTGAAATGTCTTACATTACTGCATTATGGCTTCTCTTGATCCTCTCTTTTCATATACAGTAGTAGTGTACACTGTTAGACAAAGTTTTACGACTCCTTCACTTTCTGCAGACTTCACTGTGTTGTAGATTTATATTAATTTTAAAAGGATCAATCTACACTCAATTACTCATAATGACAAAGTGAAAACGTTTTCAGAAAGGTTTGCACTTATAATAAAAATCTAAACCTGAAATCTTTCATTAAAATAAGTATTCAGACCCTTAACTTTGAACTTCTTTAACTTAACTTTTTGTACTTTATAGAAGCCCCTTTGGCAGAAATTACAGCTTCAGGGTTTCCTGGTTAATTCTCTGCAAGCTTTGTACACAACTGGCTTTGGACAGTACTACATATTCACCTTAAATTTTGGTAGTTTGTCTGGTTGGTTAAATTCCCTTTTGTGGACCACTTCTTCCGCCACTCTGCCCACTGAGTTGGAATGACATTTTTCTTTTCAGTCTCCCAAGAAGGAATTACTGTACATTGTTTAGCCTCAGGGTGTCTGGAGAATGCAATGCTGCCACCTGGTGGTAGTAATTAAGGAAAAAAGATAATGAAATCATATATCAATCTATACAGTACATATTAATATAATGTAACTCAGTGGGTGAATTCTGTTCTTCATAATCTGCTGTTTATGTTGAATCTCAGTTTTTGTGGTTTGTCTGGTTGAACTCATAGTCAACTCAGCCCCGAGTAATCTGTTTGTATACACAAGTGACCTCTCCCACAGTATGCTGCTGCCATATGATAGATAGATAGATAGATAGATAGATAGATAGATAGATAGATAGAAGACACTATATAATAGATAGATAAATGAAAGACACTATATAATAGATAGATAGATGAAAGACACTGTTTAATAGATAGACAGATGAAAGACACTATATAATAGATAGATAGATAGATAGATAGATAGATAGATAGATAGATAGATAGATAGATAGATAGATAGATAGATAGATAGATAGATGAAAGACACTATATAATAGATAGATAAATGAAAGACACTATATAATAGATAGATAGATAGATAGATAGATAGATAGATAGATAGATAGATAGATAGATAGATAGATAGATAGATAGATGAAAGGCACTATATAACAGATAGATAGATAGATAGATAGATAGACAGAAATCACAAGAGCCAGTTGGCATAAAAATGTTCACTTCAAACCATTAAAGTATTTCAGGGATTTCCGTATTTCTCACCCAGTTTGCTTGTCTCTCTTTCTCTCTGTTTCTCCAGTTCGTGGCTCAGCCCAACTGTCAACAACTCCTGGCAACACTGTGGTATGATGGATTCCCAGGCTGGCGCCGGCGGCACTGGGCAGTGAAGCTGCTGACATGCTTTATTCTTGGCCTTCTCTTCCCCATCTTCTCTGTAATCTATTTAATTGCACCCAAGAGCAGCTTAGGACAGTTCATTAAAAAGCCATTCATCAAGTTTATCTGCCACACCGCCTCCTATCTGACTTTTCTGTTCCTGCTGTTGCTAGCATCCCAGCATATTGTTCGTACTGACCTGCACATGCAAGGACCTCCGCCTACCATTGTGGAGTGGATGATTTTACCTTGGGTGTTAGGTGAGTCCATAATACATACTGCATGTTCTTTATGCCTGGCCCTTTGCTAATCCAGTTTACCAAAGAGGTAAGAAAACAAGAGACTGAACAGTTGGTATTCCCAATAAAACCAGTATGTTTGGCCATTACAACATATGTTTATACCACTGTGGTTATGTCCCTGTACATTACAGTTGTGCTTGAAAGTTTGTGAACCCTTTAGAATTCTCTATATTTCTGCATAAATATAAACCTAAAACATCATATTTTTATTCAAGCCCTAAAAGTAGATAAAGAGAAACCAGTTAAACAAATGAGACAAAAATATTATACTTGGTCATTTATTTATTGAGGAAAATGATCGAATATTACATATTTGTGAGTGGCAAAAGTATGTGAACCTCTAGGATTAGCAGTTAGTTTGAAGGTGTAATTCAAGTCAGGTGTTTTCATTGAATGGGATGACAATCAGGTGTGAGTGGGCACCCTGTGTTATTTAAAGAACAGGGATCTATCAAAGTCTGCTCTTCACAACACGTTTGGAAGTGTATCATGGCACGAACAAAGGAGATTTCTGAGGACCTCAGAAAAAGAGTTGTTGATGCTCATCAGGCTGGAAAAGATTACAAAACCATCTCTAAAGAGTTGCTCTCCACCAATCCACAGTCAGACAGATTGTGTACAAATGGAGGAAATTCAAGACCATTGTTACCCTCCCCAGGAGTGGTCAACCAACAAAGATCACTCCAAGAGCAAAGTGTGTAATAGTCGGTGAGGTCACAAAGGACCCCAGGGTAACTTCTAAGCAACTGAAGGCCTCTCTCACATTGGCTAATGTTCATGTTCATGAGTCCACCATCAGTAGAACACTGAACAACAATGGTGTGCAAGGCAGGGTTGCAAGGAGAAAGCCACTGCTCTCCAAAAAAACATTGCTGCTCGTCTACAGTTTGCTAAAGATCACATGGACAAACCAGAAGGCTATTGGAAGAATTTTTTGTGGATGGATGAGACCAAAATAGAACTTTTTGGTTTAAATGAAAAGCGTTATGTTTGGAGAAAGGAAAACACTGCATTCCAGCCTAAGAACCTTATCCTATCTGTGAAACATGGTGGTGGTAGTATCATGGTTTGGGCCTGTTTTGCTGCATCTGGGCCAGGAATGGATGATGGAACAATGAATTCTAAATTATATCAGAGAAATCTAAAGGAAAATGTCAGGACATCTGTCCATGAACTGAATCTCAAGAGAAGGTGGGTCATGCAGCAAGACAACGACCCTAAGCACACAAGTTGTTCTATGGTTAAGAAGAATAAAGTTAATGTTTCTGGAATGGCCAAGTCAAAGTCCTGACCTTAATCCAATCGAAATGTTGTGGAAGGACATGAAGTGAGCAGTTAATGTGAGGAAATCCACCAACATCCCAGAGTTGAAGTTGTTCTGTACGGAGGAATGGGCTAAAATTCCTCCAAGCCGGTGTGCAGGAACGATCAAAAGTTGCCAGAAATGTTTAGTTGCAGTTATTGCTGCAAAGGGAGGTCACACCAGATACTGAAAGCAAAGGTTCACATACTTTTGCCACTCACAAATATGTAATATTCGATCATTTTCCTTAATAAATAAATGACCAAGTATAATATGTTTGTCTCATTTGTTTAACTGGTCTCTCTTTATCTACTTTTAGGACTTGAGTGAAAATCTGATGATGTTTTAGGTCATATTTATGCAGAAATATAGAAAATTCTAAAGGGTTCACAAACTTTCAAGCACAATTGTAAATTTAATCAAACACTTACATTTCAGGAGCTGTGTGTCTCTTAGCAATTGGTGTATTTAACAGATCTACGATATCAGTGATGGAATTTGTGGAATAATCTCCCAGGCTGGATGTACTGGTCATTTACCACTAGATGTGTGGTGGAGCCAATGGCCTTGAGATCTCTGCACCTACCAACTCAGAATATTCACAGCTACCAGCTCTTTAAATCCAGGGTGCCAAGTGAAGAAATAACAACTAAAGTTGCTACAAGCGTTAGAAGGAAAGTGTGCAG
Source organism: Polypterus senegalus (assembly GCF_016835505.1). Taxonomy (NCBI): domain Eukaryota; kingdom Metazoa; phylum Chordata; class Cladistia; order Polypteriformes; family Polypteridae; genus Polypterus; species Polypterus senegalus. The sequence continues at coordinate 126,252,345 of NC_053163.1, read as the reverse complement.
GAGAATTTAGGAAGTCACTGAAGCTCCAACGAGAAGAATTGTTCTTTCAGGATACAACACTCACAAGCCAAGAAACCAATCCTTCAGCTTAGCCGGCTTTCTGAGTCTCATCCTGAGACAACTGGGAAACATGGTGTTAGTGAAAGTGGGCTGAAGACCCCACCAGTATGACCTTAGCCTAGAGTAAAATTAAACAAAAAAACAAACAAAATAAAAAACAACAGGAAGACTCGTACTCAAAAAACAGGCGTGAATGGACAACTGAATTGTCTGCATATGTCAGAAAGGACAAGGCACTTCAGAAGCCACTCTTTTCATTAAGAATTCGCGTTTACAAAGCTGCTGTGCTGTGGGTGGTTATGAATTAGATGATAAATCATTAAGACATGCAGTACACCTTCTGAGCAAATTATTTAGACCACTATAAAAAATACTAAGTAGGGCCTCTCTTTGGCTCTCAAAATGACCTCAGTTCTTCACAAATTGATTCCACAAGATTCTGGAAACCTTTCTTTGAGATTCTGGTCCATGTTGACATGATTACACCACTCAGTTTCTACATGATTTGTCAGCTGGACATTCATGCTGTGAAGCTCCTCTCCTACTCTACCAATCCTAAAGGTGCTTCATTGGATTTAGATCTGGTGACTGGGCAGACCACTGAACTCATTGTCACTGTACAACTGTGATGAGCAAAGAAGCATCTCCAAATGCACAACATGTTGAACCTTGAGGCAGATGGGCTACAACAGCAGAAGACCCCGCTCGGTTCCACTTCTGTCAGGCAAAAACAGAAAGTTGAGGCTGCAGTGGACCCAGGCTCAGCAAAACTGGACAGTTAAAGACTGAAAAAATGTAGTGAACCTCAATTTCTACTGATGCATGCTGGTTCATGAAACCAGTCTGAGATGACTTTTGCTTTGGGACATGGTGCATTACTGTGATGGAAGTAGAAATCAGAAGATGGGTATAAATTGTGGCCATGAAAGGATGTACATGGTCATGAACAAGACCTGGTATTCAAATGATGATTGATTTGTAATAATGGACCAAAAGAAACCACTACCTACTCCATTACACTACCACCACAAGCCTAGACTGTTGACACAAGGCAGGTTGGTACATGAATTCATCCTGTTGGTACCAAATTCTGACCTCTACCATGTGTGCCTGAGATTCATCAGACCAGGCTACATTATTCCAGTCCTCATCTGTCCAGTTGTGGTGAGCCTGTGCCCTCTGCAGCTTCAGCTTTCTGTTCTTGACTGAGAGGAGAGGAACACGATGTGCTCTTCTGCCATTGTAGCCCGTCCACCTCAAGGTTCAATATGTTGTACATTCTGAGATGCTTTTCTGCTCACCACACTTGTACAGAGTGGTTGTACAAGTTACGGTGGCCTGAAACAGTCCGGCCATTCTCCTCTGACCCCTCTCATCACCAAGGCGTTTCTGTCTGATAGACTTCACTCACTGGAAGTTTTGTTTTTCACACCATCTTGATTAAAATCTGGAGACTGTGCACGAAAATCCCAGGAGTTCAGCAGTTACAGAAAACTTCAGACTAGCCCGCCTGGCACCGACAATCATGCCGTGGTCAAAATCACAATTTTTTTCCCCCATTCTGATGTTAGATGTGAACATTAACTGAATCTCTTGACTTCAGTCTGTAGGATTGTATGCAATGCACTGCTGCCACCTGATTGGCTTATTTGCAAATTGCATGGATAAGCAGGTGTACAGTAAGTGTAACTTGTACAGTAAGCGTACAGTATTACGTCTTTTTCAGATCAGATAACCACCATCACCACCATTGCTGCTGCTTTGTTATTCTTGCTGTATTTGAAAGCACATATTCTGTTTGACCGAGATATGCATAGGGGAGGGATGATCACAGGGAGACAGCAATACTGTGTGCGCAGAATGAGATACTTGCATCAGTAGCACGGCCAAATGAGATGCAAAAACAGAACTGCTTGTCATTTGTAAACTTTATCGCACCAAAGTGTATCATTTGCCATTTTTAAATCATAGTAATAGTAATTCATTTTTAAAATGTGTATTATTTTCAGTTTGTTTTTCATACTCCAATGTTGAATGGCTCCAAGACTCTTAACAAGTAAATGAGACATAATTATTAGACAGAGTGAGGCATATGGCTTGACACTTAATACAAACTCCTAAGGTTCATTTACATTTTACGTCTATGGGTAATGAATGGCACTTTTTTTGCAATTCTGAGTTCTCATTAAAGTGTTATCCAGCTGGCTTCCCATATAAATTGGCACTTAGGATAAATGAGTGCTCTAAGTGGAGGAATTAGTCTTTTTTGTAAATTCTAGTCATGCTGCTCTACTCGCGAGCAAATGAAAACACTGCATTTGTACAAAAATACATAACTGTCAGTTAGCGGCAATGAAAGCATATCTTAGTGCACAAAGGACACAAACACCACTGAATGTTTGCTAGCAGTGAATAAGCTTGGGCCCCGCCAACTAACAAAACGCAGGCCAGTTAATTCTGGGGCAGCCCAAGCAGTCGACGAGGCTCAATCGCTTGGACTCATCAAGGTCTGTCTGATCGCTTCTTCTATCAAATAAATGTGTTTCATTACCCCAAACGCTCGTATAAATGTACATCTTCCATCTGAAATGTGCTTTTAAGGCACACTGCACATGCATCACTTTTAATAATCCTTTAAACATCACTCTTCTAGTTTTATGATTTATATGGACAAAAAATGAATTATTAAAATCTGAGAAATGTGTTCTTTTAATATATTTCACTCTAGCCTGTCTGCCATTTCTGAGGAGCAGAATGAGCTAGAAATGACACATTATCAGAAATGATTTTAGAACAGACTCTTCACCTACATCCATGGTTCTTAACTTTTATTCCTCCAAGGTCCCAGAATATACCACGAGAATACTTTAAGGATAAAGCATAACCAGTACTTACCTAACTTTGCCACTGCAGATGATTTCGATAACAACAAAAGCTGCTCACTGCACATTTGGTTATTACTTTTTAAATTAAGCATACAATAACAATGCATGTGACATATTTTGAGTATTAATCAAGTAGACCACTTTAAAATGTTCCCAGGTTTGGATCCGGCCCCCAGACCTTAAGTTAGACACCCTAACCCCAACTACCTACCTGCCCACCTCCATCTTGAAGCTCTGGTGGAATCCTAAAGATACATCAGAGACAGAAAAAATTAAACTCGAAGCTCCATAGTGTGTGGAGTGTGAGAACTCTCATCTGTAGGAACAAAGAAATAGGAAAAGGGGGAGAGTGCGTTTCAGTGTGTCTTCATGTGACATTTATTAAAAAACATCCTACAGCTACGTGGTGATGGGAACAAGAAGCATACATAGAGCTGACGTTACTGTGAGTAGGCGATTACTTGTACTACACAGCTGCGGGCAAAAGCAACTATAAACACAGAATTGTAAGCAAGGCTTGGTTTCTGCCTTAACAAAAAACCCTTCACGTTTTGCAAATTGTGAAACTGCCAACAAATCAAAATGTTGTATCAGTTTAGTGAGACTGCATGCAAAGCAACTCAGAAACATTAACAACTACCAGAAAGTTTTACTTAAAGAAGATCAACAAACCCATTAAGTCGAAAGTGGGAGTTGTACGCTAACTGACAGATAAATAAATATTAGTTTCACCGACAAAGTAACCTCATAACCACTGGACTATTGCACGTTTTACTGCTCTAGAAATATTTCTTAGCAAAGAACTCTTTCTTATATATACTGTACTAAACAAACTGCAGACACGTTTCTAATGTAAAGCTTGCTCTTAAGTTTAAGATGGCTGCCATAATGTTCCTGCCATGCATTTCTCATACTGAAGGTCAAAACAACCAAACAAATATACCCATTTACATATTTGGTGGATGCCTTTATTCAAGGCAACCTACAACATTTATCATGCATTTCTTTTGTTTTTCCAATGTGATCACAGGCAGATCAAGTGACTTGCTTAGGTGACACAGGTGTCAGTAGTGGGATTTAAATCCACAGCCTCAGGGCTTGAAGTCCAAAGCCCAACAAAGTACTTCCATTATTTCAGTTACTTAATGTGAATACTATGCCATAGCAAAGTGGCTGTGGCAGCAGAGATGTTACATAGCACACGGGTAGCTGCAGCTTTGATGACCACACAAGTTCCGGGTCATGGCAGACAACCAAGAAGTTGTGAAAATGACTAGGAGATGAAAAAGTTTACAGGTAGTCGAAGGCCAAGTACTGGGAAGTCAAACCAAAATCAGCGTCAAAAATGAATTACTTAGTAATCAAAGAAAACCTTTGAAACCACTGGCAGAGCAAGTACTGATCGAGAAACTTGAAGAATGGGAGACGTTTACACTGTCATATTAATGGCATCAGCAGTTAGTGACCATCCATTGTCATGTGTCCATAAGGAAAACATACCTAGACTTAAAATATTTTAAACATACTGAAAATGACTCCAGATGAGAAGACCACTTACAAATATGAATTCATCCCTAGAAAGAAGAAAAAAATCACAGGAATATGTGGAAAAATCACAGAGAAAAATGAAAAACTGTTCATATTCAGGAGAGCTGTGAATTAAATAGATTATAATGCTCTAGACAAGGAAAACAACAAAATGCAAGGAACTGTAGGAAAATATAAAACATGACATTGAACGTAAAACAATAACAGAGGCGAGGCAGCGGGAGGAAAAAAAAAAACAAATAAAAAGAAAAATGTGAACAGGAGCGATGTGGAACAAAATTCCTCCAGGAGGTACGTATCATCTTAGCAATGGCTGTAGAAATCAAATACGACAGGCGACATCAGTGGTGCACAACAATCCATCAGTAAATCTATTATTACCTGAACAAGAACCAACAACATCATTACTTAATAACAGAGTTTTAAAAAGTAAAAAAGATGATTTGCAATTAAGCCTAACTTCATCCAGATCCTGACAGTACTTCACTGATGACAGTTTTGAATTCTTATACACAGAAATCAATATGGTGAACACAGAGCTTCAATTTTTACGGTTGTTCCCATCACAATTGTAATATATAAGACCAGTGTATATCATATTTGATTTAAACGGCGGAGTGGTGGCTCTGAGGCTAAGGATCTGTGCTGGTATCCCAAAGGTTGCCAGTTCAAATCCCTGTCACTGCCAAAAGAGATCCTACTCTGCTGGGCCCTTGAGCAAGGCCCTTTACCTTCAGTTGCTCCAGGGGTGCTGTACAATGGCTGACCCTACGCTCTGAACCCAAGGGGTAGGCGAAAAACTAACAAATTCTTAATACAAGAAATTGTATAAGGCAAAAAAAAGAACTGATGTATACAGTGGTACTGTAAGACTGCATCATATGGTGAAACTTCAATGGAAAATAAAAAACCCTGAATTTCTGAAAATTAATTGAAAAAAATGTCACCTGAGATGAGTCCTCAAATGATAAGGATAAACTTTAAAGCAGAGTCAGGTTTTGAGACAACCATCAGCGAAACAGACATGTCTAACACAAACAACAAGCAGTAACATTATGTGAATATAAAGGAATGCAATTTGTTGTATATGACATAGCTTGTGATTCATTTCACGCTCTGCTTTTTCCTTCCAGGTTTTATATGGGCTGAAATTAAGGAAATGTGGGATGGAGGATTCACTGAATATGTACATGACTGGTGGAATTTAATGGATTTTGCCATGAACTCCTTGTACCTTGCTACAATTTCATTAAAAATCGTTGCATATGTCAAGGTAAACTAACTCAATGATTTTTTTTGGTGTAAATCAGTCCATTTTGTTATTTAAGACAATTTGTCATTTTCACTTTTGCATGGAATCACTTTTAATTTTGAATTCACATAATGAAGTAAAAAAATCTGTATGTTTATTGTATATTTTGGAGCAGAAGAACACCACTAAAAGCTGCATCTAAGCAGTGGTAACAGGTGCTTATATAGTCTTAAACTTTATAACATTACCTGAGTGCAACTACTTACCATTACCTTCACACAAAACTTAGTAATATAACTGGAAGAATACAAAAAATGAACAGCAGTAATAAAAGGAGCTAAGAGGAAATAATTAACAAATACAAAACACCTAGCAAAAATAAAACTGAAAAAAGATATCTCAAGGAAAATAAAAATAAGACAGCAGATGAAAATCAAAATCATACACAAAAATTGGTCCTAATTTAGGAAAGTACTATAAATCCTTTCTCTAACTACTACTAACTGAAGATTTATTGAGATTTTTTTTTGATACAAAAGCAGAGCAACTTGTGCCATCATCTTAAATAAGTCTGATGTAATTACTTTACATGCAACGCCACATTGGCTCATGTGCATACAGCCGCAGCAGTAGAAATCAAAAATAAAATGGTATCATGGGAAAAACTAACAATAATAATAATAAAAACAAATGAATAACATTTAAATCTGTAAACTCATAACATTAGAAAATCCTCAAAATATAAAGACAAAACAAGCAGAAATCATTGTGGGGACATGCAACAAGTTGATTAAACCGACTTATGGCAGTGGATGAATGAGCTCGGTCAGTAGGAGTGCCAGACACAAAGGCTTACCCTGTTGAGAGGAGAAGGCCTGCATAGACAGAAAGACAGAAAGACAGAGAGATTGGAGTGCGCTGTTCCAGCACTAGAAAGACAGGCAACCTGTGTGATAATAATGGAACAAACCCATGCAGCCATGACTGCTTGTGTGTTATCACTACTTTATGCTTTGTGTTGTCCTTTGTATGTGTGATTTTATTTGAATAAAAACATTCACATTTTCATATTTGAATCATCATGATATTATGCTAGATGCAGAGACAACTTCATGGTTCTCACCTATTGCAATATTAATTATGTTTGCTCTTTTTCTTTGATATTTGGAAATTAAAATTCTTTTTCCTAGGCACAAACTTCTATGCATTACCTCACTGGCAGTGGGCTATGATTTGCATTTATTTTCTTTGTTGTGTTAAAATTGCAATTTTAAACTGTCTCTCTTTTTCTTTTTTGATCACAGAATTGTTTTCTGTTAATATGTCTTCTGAATGCTTTCATTTTTATCCATCCATCCATTATCCAACCCGCTATATCCTAACTACGCGGTCACGGGGGTCTGCTGGAGCCAATCCCAGCCAGCACAGGGCGCAAGGCAGGAACAAACCCCGGGCAGGGCACCAGCCCAACGCAGGACACACACACACACACACACCAAACACACAGTAGGGACAACATCAGATTGCCAATACACCTAACCTGCAGGTCTTTGGACTGTGGGAGGAAACCGGAGTACCCGGAGGAAACCCACGCCGACACGGGGAAAACATGCAAACTCCACGCAGGGAGGACCTGGAGAGCGAACCCAGGTCTCTTTACTGCGAGGCAGCAGCGCTGCTTTCATTTTTAGGTAGTTAATAAATATTTTATGTTTTCCCGCAATGCCATTTTGAAATTCTTACAAGTTGCTGTTTTGCATTTACAGTATGTTGGTAAGGTATTGCTACAGAATGTTGGTTGGAGTCATGCTCTGTGTTCTGTCATAGGTCAAAGGGTATGAAATTCAGTCTCTTAGACGTCTGGATTATCAGAGTTTGTGGATATGAACCTAAGAATAAGCAAATGTGTTTAAAAGCTTGGGTATAGGGCTAGTGCTTTTGTTTTTTGGCTGCAAGTTAGGATTTTGGTTTTGAAGCTAGGCTTTTTGATCTTTTTAGGTTATAATCTCTTTTTCTAAATCTCATCTCGTATTGAACACCAGATCCCTTATCTTCTGTCCTTGAGGCTTTGACATTTTAATTGTAGGCACAACAGTACCTAAAGTGTCTCTGGAACAAATTCATGGCTAAATGTACTAAATGCAGATATAAAGTTTGCATGTACTTAAGGCATAACTGGTTTTGCTCATGTTACCAGTGTCCCCTGAAGTGAAAGATGCAACTCCTCATTGCTTTCAAAGCATGATAAATTCTGACTACCTTTTTGTTTTTGTAAGTTTCGTGTTCCTCTTCAGTCCAATTGTTAACCTCATAATGAAATTTGGAGCTATGATTTGGAGCAGTTAACTACAGCTAGCAGCATGTTCTTAAAATTATGGAACTCACTTTATTTATTATTAATAATAATAATAATAATACATTTTATTTAATTGGCACCTGTCTTAGCATTCAAGGTCACCTCACAAAGAATTAAACAGCAGTTAAATGATAAAAACAAATAGCAAACGTCAAAGATAGCTCGCTGTAACGGTGGTAAAATCATAGTTGGTATGCCAGCTTGAAAAGATATGCTTGGAGAGCAGCTTTAAATTGTGTTATTGAGTTCTGCTGACGGATGTGAGAGGGAAGTGAGTTGAGTTGAGGGGCACGATGAGAGAATGCTCGAGCTCCTATTGAACAGAGTTTGATGTGCGGTACAGAAAGTAAAAGTGCAGATGAGGATCAGTGGGACTGTAAGCCTGTAGGAGATCAATGAGGATGGAAGGAGGAAGACTGTGGAGAGCTCTAAATGTTAAGAGCAGGATTTTGAATTGTATTTGGTAGTAGACACAGAGCCAGTGGTGCTAGGAGAGAATAGGTATGACATGTTCAATGGACTGAAGTGAACAGATATTTATCTTAGCAGCAGTTGTAGGCGATAGATACATATTTTATGGATGCCAGGTACAATAGCATTACAGTAATCTATACATGAAGTAACTTAGGTATTAAATAATAGTACTGTGTTGCGTAAGAGCAGAATGAAGTCTAGAAATATTTTGAAGATGGAAGAAGGCTGTACAAGAAACATTATTTATATGGGATGAGAAAGAAAGGACTGTTAAAAATGATGCCCAGGCTCTTAACCTGGGACGAGATGTTTGTGATAGTGTTATTAATTAAAATGGAAGAACTGCTAGCCTTAGTGAGTGCAGATTTAGAACTAATGAGGAGCACCTCAGTTATTATTGCTATTTAATTGAAGAAAACTGTGAGTCATCCATGACTTTACATCTTGGAGACATGCCATAAGAGTATTTGGAGGGAGCACAGAAGTGGATTTAGTGAACAGATAAAGCTGTATGTCATCAGCATAACAGTGACATTTAATGCCATGGTGTCAAGAGTTATTGCCTATTGTGAAGATGTGGATGAGAAAAAAAGTAGCCCCCAACCAGAGCCTTGTTTAACTCCTTGAATAACTACTGCATCATCTGACTTGAAGCCCATCGTTTTAACAAACTGCCTCCTGTTAGTGAAGCAGGAAGAAAATCATTAATGGACAAGGCCACAGACTCCAAAACTAGTTAGATGTGTCAAAAGTATCTAATGGGATGAGGTGTTAAATGCGGAACTGAGGTCAAGAAGTACAAGAATTAATAAGAGCCCCATGTTAGCTGCCCAGAGGAGATCATATGTAATTTTGACCAGAGCAGATTCTGTGCCGTGTTTAGGATGGAAGCCAGATTGAAACTGTTTGAAGAGGTTATTTTTTGAAAGGTGGAACTGAAGTTGGGAGGCAACTATCTTTTCAAGAATTTTTGATATAAATGGATGATTTGAAATAGGCCAATAATTATTAAGGATATCAGGGTCTAAGCCAGTTTTTTTCAGAACTGAAGTAATTGTGGCCATTTTTAATGAGAGGGGACCTTGCCAGTAGTGAGGGAAAAGTTAATTATAGTTAAGAGTTTCCAGTTTGCTATCCCAGTCCTATGGACTTTAGTGCCTGATTGTAACATAATTTATGAGTTTAAGGGCTTGCACCAAGAATAGAAAGGGAGAGAATAAAGGAGGAACTGAAAAGGATAAAAATGGAAAGGCCACAGGACTGGATGAAATAGCAGTTAAAGTGTGGAAGAGTTTAGGAGAAGAGGGAGTGGATGTGTTGTGGGATCTAATACAGAAGATCTAGGAAAAGGAGAGAACCCAAGAGGAGGGGAGGAACAGTGTGATTATATACAGTGTATTTATAAGGAGAAGGGTGATATTCAGGATTGTGGAAACTATAGCAGGATAAAGCTGATGTCACACTCGATGAAAATTTGAGAAAGAGTTATAGAGAGTAGGCTTAAGGAAGAGACCCACATAGGGGAGGAGCAGTTTGATTTTTTGCCAGGGAAAGGAATAAGTCATGCAATCTTTGCATTGAGACAGCTGACAGAAAAAAATTGAAAAAATAGAAAGGCTTGCATATGGCGTTTATTGATTTGAAGAAGGCTTATGACAGAGTGCCACATCAAGAGGTCTGGAGGTGCATGAGAGAGAAAAGAGAACCAGAGAAATACTACATGTGAGGATTGTCCAGGATATGTATGATGGAGTGAGGACTAAAAGCAGTGTTGGAGTAACAGAAAAAATCCCAGTTAGAGGAGGTCTGAACCAGGGATCTTCTTGAAGTCCTTACCTCTTTGATCAGATTATGGATGTGCTGAGTCATGGGACAAAAGACCAGTGCCCCTGGTGCAGTGCTGCTGATGACATTGTGTTGTGTTGCACCAGGAAAGAGGAAGTGGGGAGGAAGCTGTAAGAATGGAGAAAGGCTTTGGAAGCTTTGTAGGAAGAAGACAGAATGCGGTATATGAGGTTTAATGATGATCAGGATTCAGAAGATAGCCTGCAGGGAGAACTATTGAAAAGACTGGATAAATTATAGGGGAAAAGAAAGTGAGGGAGGCCAAAGTGGAGGTGGATTGATAAAGCAAAAAGAAGATTTGAAGGAAATATGTCTGACTGTGGAAGAGGTGCAGGACCAAGCTGTATGTAGAACGTTGATCAAGCACATTGACTGCACCTAGAAGTGGGAAAAGATGAAGGGGAAGAAGAAGTTATGAATGTAATATTTTGTATCATTCGGTCTTTTGCTTTATTCAATTCACAGGCCCAATAAGTAGGTATTTTTGATTGACCCTACTGTATATGAGCTTTTACACTAATAAACTTATCACCATCAAATTCCACACATGTGTGCTTCAAATTATTATTACTGGACAAGGCAAGAAAAATGTCCACAATGTTATTGGTCAAATAAAACATTTGGTCTGCTCCTTCTTAATTTTTAAGATCTTTTCAAATTTAAAGCAGAGCAGGGGTATGGAGAACTCGGCAGGTTATGTTAATCTAATCAGCCTCAGTTTCAATTGAGTTTGAAGGTAGGGGCCATTAGGATGCTGAACTCCTTCTCAAGGGCCATTAAGTAAGTCTGCCTGGCCTTGGCCATCGATGTATTTATGCGAGTATATATTTTAGGTATAAGGCCACTGTACAGTGAGTTTATTTTTAAGAGCCATACAGCAGTGCATGCTAACTATAGGAGAACCTTTAGTCATCTGTGACAGAATTTGCTGTTTACTTCCTTAGCTGTACATTCAAACAGACCCAGTAAAATACCTGTAAAAATTTTAAAATCTATGTTGAATGACATTTAGTTTGCCAGGATCAATGAAATGCAAGAGAAAAAGACATGATAAAATGTGTGACATTTAGTAAAACCCAAAGCTGGTATCGGTAGAAAGAGGCACTTTTCAGCTGAGGACGGCACTTTGTACTCAATGCTGGATCAAAAATTGCAAGTGCTATTCTACCAGCTGAGCTGAAGAATTCAATCCTTTCTATAAACCATCTAAATGCCAGGGCCGCTGAGAGGCATCTCCATACTTGTGATCCCTTTCAGCTCATCAGACTTTTTTTGCACTCTATTTGAGGTTCGTGATCACCAGCTCACCTCTGTTATTTTCACAATTGTTGCTTATCTACTGCAAGTTAGGGGAATTAGGCTGACATGTGCTGCATTTGTAAAAACTGTAACTTCAGAGCAAATATGTACAGTACCTATGCATTTCAGTAATGCTAATTAAACTCGGTGATAGATGGTCCGTAGCTTCGGGTAGATGTTAAATAAATTATTGTAGTCCACAACGTGCAGGCTCCAATCATGGGATGGGTGTGTGCAGTCACGCTTCGCTGCAGGGATGATGGAGGTGCCTGGCTGATTGAGTATGCATGGGCAAGTGTGAACGTCAGTCAGGTGCCTTATTAATGCCTGGAGGGAGCGCCCTCTCACATCTGTGCCGCATTAGGAGAAGCAGCATAAGAGAAGCCTGCACAAGTCAGATGGGGATCCAGAGAAAACAAGAACAGAGGGATCAAAAACAGACAGCTGTGAGAACAGCGTTGGGTTTAGAGGCAGGATGAGCCAGCCAGCCAGCCAGCCAGCCAGTGTGGGGAAGGAGGCATGGTCTTTGGTGCAGAGGAGCAGTGAAGGATCGGCTCTTTAGGGCAGTTCATCCCCACTAATTATTTGTAGAGAAGAGGGTGTGATTGAGGTGGTGTCCACCCCTTAGGTCCGAGGTGCAACAGGGGAGTGTTAAGGATGATGGGAGCAGAACCGACCCTGAACAGTGTAAATGGCACCACTTGAAGCAACTAAGTTGGGGGTCGGGTGGTGAGGACCACAGCTGCTCAAGTCTCCGCTGGCTAAACAAGTAATGGGTGAGCCCAGGAGATGAAGAGGGAGATGTGCTGAGCTCATCTAAGATCAGAAGAAACACTAAGGACCCAGTGACTGTGTTGGTTTTACTCTTGTTTTAATTCTGGATTTTAACTCATGGACCATCACGGCTTTAAAAGGATTATTTATTTATGAAGATGCACTGCACTGTTTTGGACGCCTTGTTTTTGATTTTTATTTTAAATAAAAGTACTGAGCACTTGCATGCCTACTCCTTCCTGTCTTCCTCATTTGCCTCGCTCATCCTTGGTTACATTATCGATGGTGGCAGATCTGAGGCAACAGAGAGTGTGGAGTTAACCTGCACCATCACAAACGCTATGCTTTACTATTAATCTTTAACAATGCTAGCCACCAATGAACATGTAATCTGGTTTAAATATTTGTTTTTGGTTTACAAGATCTATAATGAATTCCTAATATTATGACAAACTCAAAGGGTTAGATAGAGAAATTAGTGGAATTTAAGTGACTCAATCAACAATGTCACTGGCAGTGTAACCTATAGAACAAAACCATGTCCAAAATGTAAATGGTAAATGGCCTGTATTTGATATAGCACCTAACTAGAGTTCAAGAACCCCCCTAGGCGCTTCACAACACAACAGTCATTCACCCATTCACACACACATTCATACGCTGGTGATGATAAGCTACTATGTAGCCACAGCTGCCCTGGGGCTCACTGACAGAAGTGAGGCTGCCGAACACTGGCACCACCAATCCTTCCGACCAACCACCAGCAGGCAAGGTAGGTTAAGTGTCTTGCCCAAGGACACAACAGCTGCATTCTCATGCCGGGAGCCAGGATCGAACCTGCGACCCTCCGATTGCTGGACCACCCGCTCTACCGACTGAGCTACTGCTGCCCTAATGTAATACTTGAAAACCAAAGTCAACAGTCGAACGACCACTTACAACGATGAGATGCACATCAAATATACATTAAAACAAATACTTTTTAAAAAGCATGCTTATATTAAGTTAAAAAGTGTAGTAAAAAGTAAAAAATAAGTCTCTCAAACATCACTCTCCAAATAAAAGGTGGCCGCTTTTGCTAAGATTTTAAGAAGTGTTTTTTGAATGTTTTTTGGTGAAAAGCGCCCACGCTTTTATTTTACGAGTGATGTATGAGAGACTTGTTTTTTACTTTTAGTACACTTTTTAACTTAATATAAGTGTGGTTTTTAAAAAGTATTTTTTTAATATATATTTTCAACTTTTTAGTTTTGGGTTTGTTTTAGTATAATTTTGTAATCAATATTTTAACACTTCCTTTAATATTTCTATTCGTTACTAGCGCCATCTATTGGTGAAGTTTTGAACTATTCTTCACATGAAAAATTCATTTCTTAATTAGCATGAATTAATTGATCAATTAGTGAAACTGATTATGGATTCATGTATTGATCAAAGATTCTGCTTTCTGGATTCTGTCTTTGGACTTGCTTGCCATGGATTCATTTTTTTACGCAAATCCTCTTTTGTCTCTTTTTGCAGTGTTGAGCATTTTCCAGAAGTTTTCTATTTTTGATAAATAAATCTTTGTAATTTATAAAGATTCATTGTTACTATGTTTGTTCTTAAGCTGGGAGTTGACTGGTATCCTCCCTCTTGTGGGGTTTTTTGATAGACTTGTGCAAAAAGAAGTTTTGAAGAGGACATTTTGTGTTGTTCTGGCAAATTCCCATTTTTGGGGTCTGTTCTGGCTCAAGCCAGCAGGTAGTATTTGGGGTATGACTCAGCATAGGTGAGCATCTTCTGGACAGGTTAGTCATGATCCTGGCCTGCGTCTTAGGTTTTGTTTGGTGGCCTTACACCCATTTCATCTTTTTAAAGGCTCTGTTTCATGACACACAGTGCAACAAGGTATGGACAGTGACTTGCTCTGCCACCAGTATGTGCAGTTATGGAGGATACAACATCAAGGGTTGCATTCCTCTGACTGATGGCACTCTAGCTGGTTTCTGGAAACCATTACATGAGTAGTTAGTGAAAGCATTCTAGGTTAATATTCATGCTCTGGAAATTAACATATTTTTCTGTTTATTGTTTTAACAGTACAACGGTTCCCGTCCACGAGAAGAATGGGAAATGTGGCACCCTACGTTGATTGCAGAGGCCCTATTTGCCATTGCAAACATCTTCAGCTCACTACGACTCATCTCTTTATTCACGGCCAATTCTCATCTGGGACCCCTTCAGATTTCCCTTGGTCGCATGCTCCTCGATATTCTCAAGTTCCTGTTTATTTACTGTTTGGTGCTTCTGGCCTTTGCTAATGGACTCAACCAGCTCTACTTCTATTATGAGACGAGTGGCACAGATGAGCCCAACCACTGCAAAGGCATTCGCTGTGAGAAACAAAACAATGCCTTCTCAACGTACGTCCCCATAGCTGAATTTTACTGGCATGCATTTCAATGTTTCTTACCAACTATAAAGATGTTGATTTTGTAAAACTCATAGGGGGTAAAATTTGGCACTGTTTGTTTTTTATAAGTAGCAGTGTGTAAGAACTTTACAGTTGTTGGCATCAGTATTAAATAAGCAAGGAGAATTTCTGTGTAGAAAATACATAACTTAAAAAGTTACAAAAGAAGCTACTGATGTCGAATCTCCTTAAATAACAAGTTGGGCGATTACAGAGCATCCTAAGCCATGCCAAAGACATTTTACTAGATCTTGTAGTGACTCCGACTTTTTACTGGTAGTTCAATTATTGTATGCCAAAGTGGCACAGGTTTGAACATAAAACAGAACTTGCAACTATAAGGCAAATGGTGGACTATCAATTGGGTGAACCTTTTTTACTGGGCAAAACCAAATATTGTACTCGAGAGAGCTGCCCGGTTAAAAAATAAGACATTGACATGAAAAAGGACGATTAAAAAGGGCCAGGATATGAGGGACAAAGGGAAAGACTAAGCTTATTGCAAGCAGGAGAACAATAATCAAAAATACAGAGCACCGAGTGAGCTCCATTTGCACACATGTAGGTCAGTAGCAAACATCAAAGCACAAACAATAAGCACGAGGTTTGCAGACTCTTTTTCTGTAAATGATATAATAAGAGTATTTGTGGATGGATGGTCTCCCATCACGGATCATGAGACCTAAATCTCAGTCAGTAACCACAGCAACCATAAATGACATGGTGATGTTCAAATCGAGAAAATCACATAATGGTGGCGCTGGTAAACATGTGTCACAATAAAAATCAAAAGTGATCAATAACTATTATTTATAACAACGTAACAATTTAGTAAGCACAAATCATGGCAGATGAATTGCATCCCCACAATTCTTAAAAAAAACAGAACTTGATAATTACCTTTTGCATAGCTTCTTTCTTTATATATTTTGGTAAAGTTCAGAAGAAAGGCAATTGGAACCCATGTGCCATAAGGCCCAACAGCAATGGAAAAATGTCCAAAGACTACAAAAAGACATCATCAGCAAACGACATAAGAGAAGTATCAGCAAAGAATAAAAATTGATAAAACAAAGACGAAGTGAAAAGTAATCCAACATCCCCAAACTGACCTGAACTCGCTATTTTGGTCCTAGCTGGAAATTGACTTCTCAGGGGACTTGAATTTTATTATTTCTTATGACAAATGGGATCAGGAAATGAGCCGAATGAAAGGATAAAACCAAAGAGTAGCCAAATAACTGCGACTAGGAAGGCATAAAAACGAAAGGGCCAAAACAAAAAATGAGAAGTACCAAAATTTAGAAGGCAGGATTGAACAAGCACACTAGAAACGGTTTCCCTTGAAGCTCTAAGCTTTCATTTAGATATTTGTTGAGTTTATTTCCTATCTAAAAGTTTGGTTGTTTTGTACTGCCAGCTTTCATCTGTTATAATAGTAGTACCATAGCATCACAAGCCATGCCCACGTGACTCACACCAGTGCCATTATATTATGGTTGTGACATGAAAAGGCATTATAAAATGATGATGATCACAAACATATCAAATTACCTCAAAGAAATAACAAAAAAGATAAACAAAACATAATAAGTAAGCAATACAGAATTCTTTTGAAATCACCTAGAAAATAATCAAGACAGCCTGGTGATCGTGACACCAGGATGTTATGACTGTCTGGAGGCAGAATCAAAAGACTGCGACCAGGGAGACAGAAATCGAGAAGGGAATGAGCAAATGTGTAGTCCAGGACAGGCAACAAGTCAAAAACCAGAAGGTAGAATAAAAGAACACTCTTCAAAACCAAAAGCTCAAACCAAAATTAAAGCCAAACAAAGCAAACGTCCTAAGCATCTTATTGAAAACTCCCTACACTTTTAAAAGTCCAAAAAGAAAGGGTGACGTGATCCAATATTAGGACGCCTGTACTGCCCTGCCACCACCATTTAATCAGAACTTGAGAAGAGGTAGCAATGCATGTCGTCAACTTAAACATCCCGACTGCAACCAGACAGAATCAGCCCAAAGTAACAGCAGAGGGAAAACATAACCATCATAAGAATTAGGATTTTCAAAGAACAACCCAAACAATCTTTAAAAGAATATAAATGAAAACTAGAGAGTGAAAAACCATAACATGCTACACAGAAACTGCTTCAGAGTAAGCAGTACGGAAAACAGATGAGTAAGTAGATTAAAAACCAAAAGTACAATGAAGCGTACGGACTCTGTGTGTTAATTTGCAGTGATCTAACTGAATTTAGGACTTTCAATTCAAGGAGAGGTTCATTGTGACAAAATAGTATTCACAGGATTTTCATTAATGTACGCTGTTATGTTCTGGAATTTAAAAAAGCACTAAAAGTGGAAATAAACAGTAAGAACATCACATTCTAGAGCAGGGGTCCTTAATCATGGTCCAGGAGGGACACAGGTTTTCTTTTTCTTATACTTTTCTGTAAATTTCAAGTCATTTATTTGCTGCTAAAGCAATATGTTTTTGGGCTTTATTTTAATCAACTCACTTGTTACAATTCAGAGCTCTTAATAGCTTATTTCAGTTTTAAACAACTAAATTTAGGTTTTAGTTGTTTCTTATTTTCTTAATAAGCCACTAGTTAATAATGAGATGCAAATGACCAAAGAACCACCAAATCTCCAGCTAAATTAGATCTCTTTTACACTGTGTATATGCATCATGAAGTTTCTGTGTTGATTAAATGTTTGAAATAAATGAGAGAGAAAATATAAGGGCTAAGAAGTACAATTCTGTTTTGGTCCACAAAAATATGGATAATGGATAATCAATCTACGACGTGTTGGAGTGGTAGAATCAGGAAAGTATTAACAGGTCATATAATTAAATACCAAGTTTCATTATCAGCAAGAAATTGTTACTAATTAGAAAACTGATAAAAAGCAATGATCTGCGGTCACTGCAGCCCTCCAGGATTGTGGTTGAGGACCCCCATTTTAGTAAATCAAGACAGCACCTTGTGTCACCTACATACATTTTGTCCTGATCTGAATGCAATAGTGATACGGTGTGAGGCCTTGAAAAAAAACGATAAACTAGTCCAGGGCCTTGCCCATCCTGCCTAGAATAGGCCTCACCCCAGGCAGGTTGACCTCCTAATTCCACAGGCAGTCTTTGGCCTAACCATTCTGCAGTACTTATGCAAGCCTCACGTGGTTGTTTTGTCTGTATGTGCTTCTTGGCCTTTGGCTTTCAAACATCTGACTATGTGCCTTGTCTTCCACTTTGCATTTCTCCACACTTTCCTGATCTTGCCTTTGTTTAGTCCTCACTTGTCTGTCACCTTTAAAATACATTTCTGCTGGCTTTCCTTTTCTCCAACCTGAAAAATTCAAGCTTACCTATCATTCTCACCTGAGGAAAGAGCACAGGTGTAGTAAAAAAAAGTGAAAGCTGATGGAAAAAGGGTGTGAAACAGCCTTAGTCCTGCATTAGACCAAACATGAGAAAGAAAAGAAAAAATGAAACTATTATTAGGGTGACTCTAGTCTTACAGGGCCAGATGCGATTCTCAGTTTGGAACAACACGTTAAAAAGTGTGAAGTGAACAGCAGCAAAATCCTGCACTGCAAAGGCTACACCCATTGGTGTTCATCCTTAAACACTCGCCCCCAGTTCTTCCAGTCCATGCATTTTAGATCGCCAACGGGGTTTCAGGGAGAGAACAAAAAATACTGAAAAAAGACGATGCTGAGAGAAAATTAAAAGCTAGAATTGCTGTTATCCATTCAGAAGCTCAGTAGCACAAGAAAACTGAATCTTAATAATTAATTTGTATATTGTAGACTGACACACACACACACCCACCACAGCTACTGGGCTCCACGTGTTTGAGAAGTGCCTCTGTCTGCTACTTTATCTTTCTGTCATTTAAACTGTTGCATCATTATGTGACATAACAGCAGCAAACAGAGTTTAGAAAAGTATTATAGTTTATGGATATATAATGGGGCGGCACGGTGGCACAGTGGTAGCGCTGCTGCCTCGCAGTTAGGAGACCCGGGTTCGCTTCCCAGGTCCTCCCTGCGTGGAGTTTGCATGTTCTCCCCGTGTCTGCGTGGGTTTCCTCCGGTTTCCTCCCACAATCCAAAGACATGCAGGTTAGGTGGATTGGCGATTCTCAATTGGCCCTAGTGTGTGCTTGGTGTGTTTGTGTGTGTCCTGCGGTGGGTTGGCACCCTGCCCTGGATTGGTTCCTGCCTTGTGCCCTGTGTTGGCTGGGATTGGCTCCAGCGGACCCCCGTGACCCTGTGTTCGGATTCAGCGGGTTAGAAAATGGATGGATGGATATATAATGTGTTAACACACTGCAGCAATTTTGTCATGGCATATTTGCATTACAAATTAGACAGTAATTTTAAATTTCTATACTTATTCATTTAGACCTTATAATAAGACTCAATCAAGAGCATAAAGATTTGGGGAATTCCACCCATTACACCTGAAAATATGCATGTTTAATACCGTAACCATTATGCCAAAATACTTGCCTGCCTGTATTCATAATCATAGGCAGCCAAGAACCACGACACCTCACCAGACCTAACATTTTCAGGAGTTTCAGTGTGCTTTTTAATCCACTCACAACTAAAAACATATGTCCACAACTGAAACCGAATCCGTGTTGTAAGTTCAAATGTAATCGATTTTGGCACCAAAAACATCTTTCGACCGGCCTCAGTTAGTCATAGCTACATGTACAGTCACCCTGAAGCAAACGATGTGAAGACTCCGAGATTGTCAGCTGGAGTAATAACTGATTAAAACAGAAGTGACAGGCTAATTTAATGCTGCTGGTGTCATAGCCACATTACAGAGTGGCCAACACATTTCATTACCACTGCCATGGAAATCACCATGCTTGTTCAATATGACACACTAATAAATATTTTCAATTTAATAAAGTGCTGCCGATAAAAGAAGGCAGTAAGATTCAATTAGTATAACAAAACTTTTACTCTCAGAGCACCTATGATAACCTGTGTTAGACACCTTCTTCTACACACAACTTTGACAACTGTTTTCCAGTTAACCACTAGAAGAAACAGCTGTTCAGTGTCTCGAGGTCATCTTCATTCTTCTTTCCAAATAAAGTATAAAAAAGTGTGTGCTCACCACAATTATTCAGTTGAAAATACATTAGGCCACTGTAAACCCAATATATTTGCTCAGTTCATATTCACATAATGTGCTCAAAAGAGTGACATGATCAGATTTGAGTGTGCAAAGGTTACTACCCGGTGATGTATTCTATAATTGTCTTTTTTGTGAGAACTTCTAAATAACAGGCGTCTTCCTCATGGGCAAACTGTAGTGAATATTCCCCTAGGAAGATGAGAATAAAGCCACCAACCAGACAAGAACTTCACCTTGGTTTGGCTCCCCAGAGTCTGCCTCACTACTGGCAGCCAAACCCCAAAGTCAACAGTCTGGCTTCAGAACGATCTGCAAGATATGCAAGTTTATCTAACTGAATTTAGAATTTGTACATTGTCTCTTTCCATTCAATGAGAGGTGCAAATGCTTTCCCGATGTAAATATAAGTTACTTTCATTTTTATTGTGACAAAATAAAAAATATACAAAATTGTTAACATTCTTTAGAATGTGAACACACATTTTCATGAATGTTTGCTGTTATGCACTATAAACAGAAATAAACAGTAAGAGAAAAACAGTTTGGAACATGAAGACAGCACCTTGTGTCACCTACATGCTGTCATAACATGAGTGCAATCCCAACACAGACAGTATATGAGACCCTGAAAAAGACCCACAGACCATACTGAGGCCCTCCATAGCCTCCCTAGCATAGGCCTTACCCCAGGCAACCTGACCTCCCAGCTCCACAAGCTGGGTTCAGCCTAACCAGGCCCAAAACATTGACAACAGGCTTTTAAAGCACAACTTAACTTCAAAAATTTAAAATACACAAAAATATCAAATTTCTGTTGAAGGAAACTCATAATCATTATAAATAAAGGTATTTATTTTTAAATTAAAAAGCACACAGATTGAGCAAAGGCTTTTCACAAACAAATAACAAAAATGTCCACAGAAGGAGAAGTGGGAAACCATTAAAAACCTCTAACGCCAAATCAAAGTACACTTAATATTTAATTATTTACTGAAAGAATTCAAAATGATTCCAGAAAAAAACAGAGGCAGAAGCCAAAAACTCAATGAAACCAAACAGATTTGGTGAACAATTCCAAAAGACAGACATAGAGACAGCATCTAAGATATGAAGCTGAAGTCAATGACAGAAAATGCAACATCCAATAGAAGCAAAGATCTCAGGCAGGAAGCAAGATTATAATCCTGATGCCAAAGCTGTTGAGCCTTCTTCAGGTTCAGCTCAAATATCACTGGGGCCTGCCTTTAGCTCAGCTGCATAATAAAGTGGCTCTGCCTCCTTAGGCTTCACATACATCAGGCAGTGTAGAAAAGAAGGCACACTAAGACACAAACAATACAAAACTGAAAACATTGCTAACAAACCTCTAATTCTTTCGTACCAAATGCTTGTTAGGAAACAAAGCAGGCACAGTAAGAGAGATGGCACTAACAACTCTGAATGACATTCTCTCTGCAGGTTGTTCGAGACTCTTCAGTCACTGTTCTGGTCAGTGTTTGGCCTACTGAACCTCTATGTCACAAACGTGAAAGCAAGGCACGAGTTCACCGAATTTGTTGGAGCAACTATGTTTGGCACATACAACGTGATCTCATTGGTTGTGCTGCTCAATATGCTGATAGCCATGATGAACAATTCATACCAACTCATTGCCGTGAGTATAACTAATTTTTAAAACATAAATTCGGCCATAATCTTTGAAGTTCAGAAAGTCAGGATGTGGTGGTGTTTGAGCACATATTAAAGCTATTGTTTGCCATTTTTTCTATTTATCTTTTATTTAATGAGTATAAGGTGCCACATGAGAGGTTGGGCATCAATCTAAAAGAGATGGGAGTTCAGAGTGTTGTGTTTAGATAAGCGCAAAATTAACTCAGACACAGGAAGCAGAAGGTGATGGTGCGAGGAACCTTATCAGAATTGGCTGATGTTAAGAGTGGTGTTACACGAGGGTCAGTGCTAGGAACGCTGTTATTTTTAAAAATAAATTCTAAACAGAAAAAATAAGATAAAATAGAAAAATTATTTCGATAGGAATATAAGTAACAAGCTGGTTAGGTTTGCAGATGCTACCAAGCTAGGTGAATTGGCAGCTAATCTAGAATTCACTGAATAATGATATAATTGGGACAGCATACAGGCTTGGGCAGATGAAATGTAATATGAATAAATGCAAAGCATTACACATAGGAAGTAAAAATGTTAGCTTATAATACAACATGGGAGGTCTGAAAATTGAAAGTACACCGCATGAGAAGGATTTGGGATTTGTAGTGGACTCAGTACCATCAACCTCCAGACAGTGTTCAGAAATCATTAAGAAGGCTAACAGAATATGTTAGGTTATATAGCACCTTGATGTGTAGAGTGCAAGTCTAAGGAGGTTCTGCTCAAGCTTTATAACGCGCTAGTTAGATATCTGGATTACTGCATGCAGGTTTGGTCTCCAGGCTACAAAAAGAACATAGCAGCACTCAGTAAAGTTCAGAGAAGACCAACCAGGCTGATTCTAGGTCTACAGAGGATAAGTTATGAGGAAAGATCAAAAGAGTTGAGCCTTTGCAGTTTAAGTGAAAGATTAAGAGGAGACAAAAAGTGTTTAAAATTATGAATGGAATTAGTCCAGTGGATTGAAACTATTGCTTTAAAATGGAAACATGTTAAGGGTAAATTTTAATAGATTTTAGTACATTTTTCTTCACACAAAGAACAACAAAACACATGGAATAAGTTACCAACTAGTGTGTGACTTTAGGGACCCTCAAAGCGAGACCTCATGTAATTTTGGAGGAATAAAGTGGATACAACTATTCTCATCCTGATTGTTTTAACGTTCTTTCACTTTTCTTGTTTGTGATTTGGCACTTAGGGGATTGTCTGTGGATGACACCATCAGCCAAGCAACGATATGTGTCATTACTTTAAGTGGCACAAAGGTGGCCATTTTATGTATCGGCATATTGAAAGCCTGGTGGAGTTGGTAAATGTGAGATGAAATATAAATGGGAGGATTAAAAAAATAACTAGAATTATCAGTAGAAACAGAATAAGTATTAAAAAGACAATAACTTGGAAAAAAAGAAGCTTTGTTTTAGGCACACATTTAAATGGTTTAAAAGCTTAACTTGAGGTTTTGACCTTGACATGTTTTCTTCTTTTACCCTTATTCAGTTACTTTTAAGATGCCTTGATTTCATGGTTGCCAAACCTCTACAGCTAAAAAATGAACTAGGAGTCTGGCAACCAAAAAGAATACGTCAGCTCTTTTCATTTTTGGCATTCATTATTAATCATGACAGGTAGGTGCTGAAATGTCAGCGTGGAGTTAAATAAATGACAACTAAACAACCACAGGAGGCCTTTTGAAGGATGGCAATCAAGGTCTTTTTGAAGAATCCCACCTGTCCCCAGCTGTGACAGGACATCACTTTCCTGAAAAGACAACCGTTACTGGTGCTGAGGAAATGTTGTAATTGTCATACTTCTTTTGTTTAGCACTGCTGCCTGTCACAACCTGGGTTAGATACACTTTGTCACCCACCTGAATGCCATTTCCCTCGTATCAAGACAAAAAAGAGCAAGCAGAGAACTGGATGCAAGTCTTTAGCCATCAACTATGTGCACACTTCACCCCAAATTGATGCCAAAGTGGCACCAGGATGCAATGTTTAACTGTTGTTACACTTTGATTGCAGCAGTCTGGTGTGCTGCATGCTGGTCAGGTTTGAAAATTCAATTATAAATAAATAGAGTTACCAAAATCACTGATGAACAAAGTGTTTGGGAAAGGTTTTGCTTCCTGAAAATTTTGTTGGCGATAGTCAGCTTCAGGATGAACAAAAACATAATTTCAGTCTGCTGATTTTTGTTTGTACTCAAGAGTCTGATGCTTCTGGTTTCGGCGTCTATTGTTAAAGCATTCCACTTGCTCTGATACTCTTTTCCAACATTGCAATGTCCTGGTGACACTTTTCACCACCTTTGTCATGAACTGCACCAGGACTAGCAGGGAAGTGAATGCAGGAAATGATGCTTTAGCGACATGTTGCCCTTCTCAGTTTTGTACACTTGAAGCGTTGTGTCAGCCATTTTGACATACTTTGGTGCCCTGTAGTTGCCAAAACAATTAACAACATCCTTGAATGCCTTCCATTCAATTCCCTCCAGATGCCACCAGTAGTTCTTCCAAATCCTTGTCATTGACGTGTCAAGTAAAATGCCTTCCTTAATCTTGGCAACTGTAGCTTATGGAAACTTGAAGTCCTTCACATTACTTGCTCTTCACTTTCATAAAATTTTTCATCAGTCCATGTTGTATATGAAGAGGCAAAAATGTCTTTACTGGCTTGATGAAGTAGTTTATGTGCCACACTTGTGTGGCGTGAAATCAAATACATATTGTAATATAATGTAATGAGACTCTCTAGCAGAGCAAATGAAACAACAGGACTGGGTATCTCTGAGCTTCTAGCAGGGCCGCTACTTATAGATCTCCAAAGATGTGTCCACTTGTAGTTGTTCTATTGATACGTCTACTTGCAATATGAGAGGAGATCACAAAAATAGGAGAATGCAATGAAATGGTACGAGAGGGTGATTTTTGTGATCAGCAGGCCAATACAGCAGGATACACCCAAAAGTGTTCAGGAAGCAAAATCTTTGAAATCCAGTGTGTGACGAAGAGGTTTTACTGTCTGAGGTCCTTGTCACTGTATATGAATGCAGTTTTTAGCTCTGGTGACATCAGTTTTTGTGATCATTTTGTGATTAATGAAATCTCTTTGTCACAACGTTAGACTGAGAATGCTCTTTAAGCTGAACAACCCAGACAAAAGGCCTCTAAATGTCATTGAAAAAAACTGTAATTAATGATCTCTGCCCAGTGGAGCTTCCTTAACATTGTCCCAAAACATCTTTAGGATCATGCTGATATTGAATGGAAGTTTGCACGAACAAAGCTGTGGATGAGTTACTTTGATGAGGGAGGCACACTTCCACCTCCGTTCAACATCATTCCAAGCCCTAAATCAACTTGGTACCTCTTTGTGTGGATACACAGGAAACTGTGTTCATGGAAGAATCCAGAGGATGAGCAAAAGAAGCACGAGAACTTCAGAGCTTTCACAGTAAGACATGAATAAATTAAAATGACAATTTTTAGTGATGTTTTTCTGACTATATCATAAGTTACTGATGGTTAACGTAAATTGATATGCTTGTGCCCAGATGTTTAGCTCTGCCAACTAAAGTTGCATGGAACTGGAGTCAATTCCCAGCATAATGACTGTCTCTATAAAGTATCTACAGCACCATATATCCTACCCACGTCTTCATGGTCATGCAGCTTCTTCCAACATCCCAGACATGTGAAAGTCAGCTAAACTGGTGATTTTGAACTGGCCCTGTGCACATGAGTGCCACCCACTGGAGACTGGCGCCATGCCCTCATGTGCTCCTGCTGTGCACTCAGTGCTGCTTCACCATGTAGTGAAAAAAGTGGATTCAGAAGATTAAGTCAGGATGGATGTTTGTGCCCTTATGAATAATCTGGGTTGCTATCATTCTCGGCTTCTCTAATACCAGCATTGCTAACTCTGAATAATGTCAGTCTTTTAAATTCTAGTACATCAAAGTTACTTTATACCCAAAACAGTACGCTTCCTACAGGCAACAGTAGACTTGTGTAGACTTCTAGAAGTATTACACTTCAAAGATAAAGGACCTTTTTTCTTTAGCTGCCGCATCTTGTATTTGTGCACTGCCCCTACAGTACCCCATGCAGGAGGAGGTTAGCTTCATTCCTGGCACAGTGCAGAAACCCTCCATAACACACTCTTCATGCTCAAGACCTAGAACAGGAGCCGCCTTAGGCATGTGCAAACTGTACACCTGCACAGGGCTGCCATGCCAATATATATTGAATATAAAACAGAAAGAGAAAATAACGACACAGCTGACAGCGAAGCTAGTGCAAGTGGGCGAGTCGTCTTACAAGTTAACGTTTCACCTAGTTTTAATAAAGTATTAGTGTTAGCGCAATAGTCATAGTGAATATCTGGTCAGATAGGGGACACAAGACATTCGCAAACCCATTCTAAGCAAAATGAAGAGATTTCGAGTACACAAATCTGGTTATTTGAAACAAAAGAGAAAGGCGGCTCAGGAGGCTTTCATTGAGTCACAGAAGGAGCAATCCTGAACTTTATCATAAGTTAAACGCTTGTGACATGAGCACGAGGCGGCTCTGCAGTATCTGCAATGGACGTGGCCATCCGCCGTGCATAAGATACCATATTGACACTGGCGGGCAAAGGGGCCACCGATTGATTCTTTCTCTGCCCAGGGCCGCTCCTGCCTAGGAGCTATTCATCTCTATGTCCCTACTTGGGGACCTTTCAACTGAGGTGTCACCTAGCTCTGTGACAAACGTTAGATCGTTTTCAGTAAGAACATGCAGATATTATGGTTTTCACTTATGGAACAGCAAGTTGTTCTCCGGGCAGCTGTTTTTTTTTATAATCTTTTTTTCTTTAACTATTTTTAGTCTTTAAATTTCTGTCAAAATTCAGTGGTACTGCATAAACTTTAGTAGAAAAGTAATGTGTATTGCTCTGGGTGTTTTTTTTGGACACCACATACAGTTCATAAGCCACTGTTGCTACGTTTATGTCATACCCTCTTCTAGAAAGTGACACTTTTGTTGTTGGTCACTAAAGACATTGCTCTTAAACATTATGTAAGACAGAAGGAGAGGTCTAGGGCTCTGTTTTCCTACTTGACAGTTCACAAGCTTCACGGCCATTCAACTGCACAGAGGGGTGTTATAACTGAGAAAGAAGATAAAAGGGTTTAGATTTTTTGCTGATGAGGTTGAGAAATGAGGGGATACGTGAATTTCACTAACATTCCTAATTAGCTATACAATCACTTATGTTTGTTAGTTAAAGCACTTCTAAATAAAACAGGCATAATTGAGCATTAAAGAGGTTTTCTTCTAAGTACAGTTGGGTTCAAAGCATCACATTCTAATGCGTTTCAGAAGAAACCATTTACTGTATGTGTCAGTGAGTTTATAAGGTAAAAACACTACAACTAAGAGGGATTCCACTTTGTGATTCAGCGTTTGCTGGGTAAATGGAGTCCCGTACTTGATACTCTTCGTGTGTGGGGGTACAAGTGAGGATTTGGTTTTATTATTAAAAATTATTTATTGCCCCATTCCATCATACATTTTTAGTTTAATGTATTTTTATCTATTTCCATGCAACCTTTAGGTGCTTGGCAGTGGTCAAACTCTGCAGTGTCAACTTTTATTATTGTCTCTGTTAACTTTTCTTGCTGTAAAGTCCCTTCAAGCACATCTTGGAATACATGAAGCGGCACATGAACACAATTAGACGGATCAGAAGGGCATTATAGTGGCACAGTGGATGCACTGCTCACTCAAGGGTATGGGTGCCAGGCTTTGCGGCTCAGCTACATCACTTTGTCTTTGAGGTTGTCCCAGAACCCATGAAGGTGTTTGTGAAAAAGACTTCTGCGCTCCATCCAAATCCCAAAGTCAGATTAAATAAAGACTGACCATCTAAGGGGCGGCACAGTGGCGCAGTGGTAGCGCTGCTGTCTCACAGTAAGGAGACCTGGGTTTACTTCTTAGGTCCTCCCTGCGTGGAGCTTGCATGTTCTCCCCGTGTCTGCGTAGGTTTCCTCCGGTTGTTCCGGTTTCCTCCCACAATCCAAAGACATGCAGGTTATGTGCAGTGACAATCCTAAATAGTACCTAGTGTGTGCTTGGTGTGTGTGTGTGTGGGCGCCCTGCCCGGGGTTTGTTTCCTGTCTTGCACCCTGTGTTGGCTGGGATTGGCTCCAGCAGACTCCCATGACCCTGTAGTTAGGATATAGCGGGTTGGATAATGGATGGATGACCATCTATGGGAAAAGGTGGACTCACATGGTTTCATCTCTTGCTAGCTAT
This sequence comes from Polypterus senegalus, assembly GCF_016835505.1. NCBI lineage: Eukaryota > Metazoa > Chordata > Cladistia > Polypteriformes > Polypteridae > Polypterus > Polypterus senegalus. The sequence continues at coordinate 126,224,249 of NC_053163.1, read as the reverse complement.
AAGGTAAAGACACCGGATTTGAACTCACAGGGCTGTCAGGTCAGCTTCCATCTCTAACTTTCTGTGATTCCCTGAGTAAGTCATTTAACTCGGCTATAATGATATAGGAGGCCACCTTAGTTAGCAGCATTAGTTTAAAAACATAATGTTTGGTCCAAAGACACATTTTTTTCTTGATTGACCCCTCTGCCCCACAGTTTAAAATCACAAATTAAGCAATTTGGATATGATTAAAGTGAACATTGCAGAATTACATTTAAGGTGATAAAAACATTTTTTTCTACATGGTCTCCCAGTCTCTTAGGGCACCATCATGTTTGGGAAACACCAATGGCAGGTCTTTTAAAACCATCATATTTAGTACTTTGTTGAATATTCTTTACATGCAATGCAAGTCTGCGCTTCATAGACATCATTAGTTGCTGAGGATCTTATCTGGTGATACTCTGCCAAGTCTCTAAGGTAGCCATCTTCAGTTCTTGCTTTTTTTGTTTTCGTTTTAGCATATGAAAGACATGCTCATATGGTGTCCCAACCATTATGGCAGGCAACGTATAACTGTGAATTTTCCACTTAAAGACGTCTTGTGAAAAAGTAAAACAAGCCCATGTTTCCTTGCTTTATTGGACTGACGCCAAACACACACACATTTTACTCATTTATTGCACTCTGTGGCTCAGAGAATCAGACCAGCACCCCGTCTTGACAGCAACCTTTGCTTTCCTTTGATGCAGCGCTGGCACATTTACACCTGCATCCTAATACAAAGATAACGTTATCTTCTTTTACTTTTAGGAACGCCATGCTGACAATCTTATCCAAAATCAACACTATCAGGTAAGTGTGACAGGTATCCATCTCCATAAATCATACTGTATATACCTTTCATTTCATGTATTTTTAATCTACCTGTAACTCAAAATGACAAAAGAGCAGCAGCTGTGTGTGTGTGTGTGTGTGTGTGTGTGTGTGCTGGCATGGAAGAAATGCTCTTTGATGTTCATTTTTCTGAAGCGGCTCAATTTAACACGTATTAATATTTAACTGATTTTTAGGAAGTCATAAGAAATTTAGTGAAGAGATACGTGGCAGCAATGATCAGAAGCGCAAAAACAGATGAGGGCCTAACCGAAGAGAATTTTAAGGTAAGAACAAACTGGCCATCATTTCGTGCCTGCTTGGTCAGAGGTTCTGTCAGGGAGAAGCCCCAGTCCATAATTCCTGATGACTGAACAGCATCATAAGGAACAAACCACATTCACGGGATAATGGAAAATATCTGTTTTTAAGTTGCTGCTTAAAGCTTTATAGATTATCCTGGTACAGCAGTTTAAATGTTTCCCCTACTGTGGACTCTTTCCTTGAGAGAACATTTAATAATTTATTTTCATATTAAAACAACAGCACAAAGTGTTGCACAAAAATCGAAGAAACATTACTATTACACAGTTAAACACACACACATACACAATATAAATTAAATTGTCTATATACAGTTGTAAAATATTTAATAGTTACAGAGGCAAATGTCAGAGACTGATTTGTTAGAATATTATACTGTATTGTAGTCAGATGGCCAGAGAGGAGGGCAACACCAAAAACCTCCATCCAGCTACATACTAGACAAAATAAATAATATAGCTGTTCCAATACCAAAGGGCCTCCTAGCCGTTCCAGGAATGCTACAGTACATAAAAAATAATCAACAACGCTATCATATCGAACATTGTAAAAGATTTGATGCAGCAGGTATCGTCTATAGTTGTAGTATCTTCATCCCTTCCAAAATCAAAGCTGGCCACAGTGCCTTTGTGCCGCACACTCAACCTTCCTGTTTAGGGGTTTCTTATGCTAGCAATGCAACACGTTTTAGAAACATACAGAACAAAATCAGATGACAGTGCAGTCTCAACCTGGCCAATATCGGTGCCAGAGTAGTTGAATATTGAGAACTTCGCAATGCTCCCTTTAAAGCACCTTAGACATTCCTGCTATCATTGCTCTGGAATAATTTTTGAGAGGAAGACAGTCCAGTCAAGCCAGAAGGGGTCAGAAACAAACTTTTTGTATTAAGTATCATCAGTTAACAGTGCCTGCTTTACTAGGTTCACATCCCTAATAATCAGCTGGTCACCAATTCGTCAGCAGAACAACCCGAGTTTGTCAGACCACTGAATAAGGTGGCAAAAGATCAGGAGTGGAATACCAAACCATGCCAATTCCAAAATGTTTTGTTATTGTTGGAAATTGACTGATGGTGGATCTCACCCCATTGAGGAAGGACTGGCCTTTACAGGACTATTTAAGGACCTTCTTCACCATATGACATAAAGCATGAACTTGCTGAAAAATGTAATTTACAGCTGGCTTAACATTACAATTCTTGTAATGAAGGACACACTGTGAGACTTGAAAAACATCTCTGATATTTGAACACCACAACCACCACCAGGAAGGCCTAAAATATCTACAGGACTATAAAATATCCTGGTGCTTCTCATCAGTAAGGTGTAGAACAAATCAGGATTCATAAGCGCAGGCAATTTTTCCTATCCTTGTTTGCCAACACTTGTAAAACTGTGGTAACATGCGTCTGTTGGAATCACCATTACATTCTACACTTGCAGTAGGCAACAGGGTTGTCCATTACTCTACATACATTTTGATAAATGCCATATGTAATACAGCCCCAAATGTCTTGCTATGACCTATGCTACAAGCCAGGGTGACCTTACAGAGACTGATTGTAATTTGAATGACTCAAAAGAAATATGTTGGTGAGGAATGCATTTAGTCAGAGAAACATAATGGAGAAGGCAATCCCCTAGAGATAGTGTTGCTAAATGTTCAGAAATGATAAGCTGATGACACAGAAAGGGATTTAAGAGCTGCAAGCACACAAACACACAAATTAAAATTTGGTGGGGTCAACTCCAATACATTTAAGGATTACAAGAAAATCTAAACAGTCAGTAAGTAACAAGGATGGCAACAGAAACTAGATGAAAAAAAGAGTTGTGGTGGGGGTGAGGGCCAGCAAAAAAAACCCAAAACAAATCAGAACATAGAATGAGATACAAAAGTGCTTGATGCACCGGAAATTAGTAGGAAAGTAGGCTACATCTGGAAAGGAATGATTTAATAGAACAACAGTCATTTTAATGGGATTAGTCAAACAAGGCCTGTGCAGGAAAAAAATATTTATATGATCTCTCTCTCATACAGTATATATATGCACACAAACAGAGAAAGACACACACATGTATGACCTAGACATTCATATACACACACACGGGTACAAGCATGATTAATACTGTTACTGTATCACAAACCTGATTGAATAATTTATGATCTCAGCTAGATTCCAAATAACTGCATGATTCTTTTAATATTTTATTCATCAAAATTTTACTGCAGATGTTCACACTGAGCTGGCCAAGTTATTTTTTTCGCCTTCAAAGTTGTCGGAAATGGCCGTTTGATTTTCATAACTTATTCAGATCTCTTGCATTTACATAATTCTATAGTATTTGTCCTGATGCATGCACTGGAGGCAGAGGTGGTTAGCCTTGGGACGTGTGCACTAAACCTGCTGAGCTATTCAGAGGTGAACATAGCTAAGGGAATAGGCACAGAAATCACAGAGGCAACCTACGAACCCCAATCTATGAGAGGGCATTTAAATGGCTCTCAGGAAAAATAAGTGCCCTGTGATTTTAATAACAGTAGTATGAAAAAACTGCTTTCATGATTCATTTAATAAGTTTGTCAGAAAATGTAAGTTAAAAATGTCTGTGTCAACTTTTTAAGAACAGGGAATCTGTCAGTGTTGTTCACTTGGGTGAGGAAGAGCCACTTTCCAAATCTGGGTACAGCAGTGGATAAAAAGTCCATCTTAAAGACATTCACTGGTTCAAAAGTACTCCCACCCACTTCACCTCCTAAAGTCACTTGGGCTGCCTCAAAATAATATGCAATCTGTATTATATTGGCAAAACAAAGATTATACTTTTCAGTTGCAGAAGGCAAACACACGTAAAGATTAATTCCCTGCTTGGAAATGGAAGATTTCAGTGTTCATCAGTCATAATAAAGAATTCTTCATCTTTTGGCTACTCCCGTTAGGGGCCACCACAGCCGATCATCTTTTTCCATATCTTCCTGTCCTCTGCATCTTTCTCTGTCACACCCATCACCTGCATGTCCTCTCTCATCACAACCATAAACCTTCTCTCAGGCCTTCCTCTTTACCTCTTGCCTGACAGCTCTATCCTTATCATCTCTCCTCTGCACAAGTCCAAACCAACACAATCTCTCCTCTCTGACTTTGTCTCCAAACTGTACAACTGTAGAGCTGACCCTCTAATGTACTCATTTCAAATCATGTCCATCCTCGTCACACCCAATGCATATCGTAGCATCTTGAACTCTTTTGGTCAGTTCCACCATCTCCAACCCATATAACATAGCTGGTCTCACTACCGTCCTGTAGACCTTCCCTGTCACTCTTGCCGATACCCGTCTGTCACAAATTGCTCTTGACACTCTTCTCCACCCATTCCACCCTGCCTGCACTCTCTTTTTCACCTCTCTTCCACAATCCCTGTTACTCTGTACTGTTGATCTCAAGTATTTAAACTCAGCTACCTTCGTCAACTCTATTCCCTGCACCCTGTCTAACCTTATCTGTCAACCTGTCCATCACCACTGCAAATAAGACAGGGTTCACAGCCAATCCCTGATCCCACCTCCATATTGAATGCATCCATCACTCCTCCTGCAGACCTCACCACGGTCACACTTCTCCATCAACACCCTCAGAGCAAACATCACATCTGTGGTGCTCTTTCCTGGCAAGAAACCATTCTGCTGCTAACCAATCATCACCTCACTTCTTAACCTAGTTTCCACTACTCTTTCCCATAACTTCATGCTGTGGCTCATGAATTTTATCCCCCTGTAGTTACTACAGCTCTGCACAGCCCCCTTATTCTTAAAAATCGGCGCCAGTACACTTCTTCTCCACTCCTTAGGCATCCTCTCACTTTCCAAGATTTCATTAAACAATCTGGTTAAAAACTCCACTGCCATCTCTCCTAAACATCTCCATGCTTCCACAGGTATGTTAGGTGGACCAACGGCTTTTCCTTTCTTCATCCTCTTCATAGCTGTCCTTACTTCTTCCTTGCTAATCCATTGCACTTCCTGATTCACTATCTCCACATCATCCAACCTCTTCTCTCTCTCTCATTCTCTTCATTCATCAGCCTCTCAAAGTACTTTTTCCATCTGTTCAACACACTCTCCTCACATGCGAGTACGTTTCCATCTTTATCTTTTATCACCCTAACCTGCTGCACATCTTTTTCAGCTCGGTCCCTCTGTCTAGCCAATCGGTACAGGTCCTTTTCACCCTCTTTAGTGTCCAACCTCTCATACGCGTTTTCTTTAGCTTTCGTCACCTCACTCTTCAACTTACGCTTTATCTCCTTGTACTCATCTACTTTCTGCATCTCTCCAACTATCCCACATCTTCTTCACCAGACTCTTCCTCCGTATACTCTCCTGTACTTCCCCATTCCACCACCAGGTTTCCTTTTCCTCCTTCCTCTGTCCAGATGTCATGTCAAGCACCCTTCTTATCACCACCCTTACTACTTCTGCTGTAGTTGCCCAACTGTCTGGTAACTCTTCACTGCCACCCAGTGTTTATCTTACCTCCTCCTTGAACTCAACATTTTAGTCTTCCTTTTTCAACTTCCACTATTTGCTCCTTGGTTCAGCCCTCACTCCCCTCCTCTTCTTGATCTTCAACATCAACCTATTGACCATCATCCTAAGCTGTTTAACTACACTCTCCCCTTCCACCACTTTGCAGTCTTCAATCTCCTTCAGATTAACCCTCATGCATAGGATATAATCTACAGTACCTGTGTGTATCTTCCTCCAATCTTGTAAGTCACCCTATGTTCCTTCCTCTTCGTAAAATACGTATTGAACACAGTCATGTCCATCCTTTTTGCAAAATCTACCATCATTTGACCTTTACTTCTTTCCTTGACACCATATCTACCGATCTCCTCCTCTTTCCCTCTGTTCATGTCCATTGAAATCCTCTCCAATCACCACTCTTTCTCCCTTGGGTAAGCTGTCCATCACTCACTCCAGAAACCTTCTTTCTCATCATTGCATACCCAACTTATGGGGCATATGCACTAACAACATTCATTCATTACGCCTTCAGTTTCCAACTTAATAAGCATTACTCTGTCCGACACTCTTTTCACCTCCAAAACACTTTTGACATACCCTTCCATTTAAGCTCTTGCACACAAAATATATCAACCTTCCTTCTGTCCATCATATAGGCAAACTCTCTCCCCTTACCAGTCATACTGTCAACATTTAAAGTTCCTACTCTCAGTCCCACTCTTTACCTTTCTCCTCTCCTCCTGTCTCTGAACATGTCGTTCCCCCTTATCTGGGCTTGGGACCGGCTTGAAGAGACATACTGCTTTGAGCATCCCCTGTGGCTGGGTTTCAGCCATAATAAAGAATAATTGCCTAAAATATGTATCAGCTCATTAACAATGGATGGCTTTTGCAGTACCAGTAATTACAGTAATTAAAATTGTTTTGGCTGGTATAAACTTGGCAACCACCAAGGCTTCATCTCTGTCAAAAGCTTTAAGGATAAAGAAAATAACAAACAACACTGAGCTGTTTGTAATAAATAAGCCACTGACAGAACTGGAATTAAATCACTATCACTATACCATTGGCACCAGTCACAATTTTAAATATTCAGAAATACAAAAGCCTGTTCAAAGCATGGGAAAAGGAACTCTCATGAAGCAACAGTTTATCAGCCTAGCAGCTTTAGACTGTGTTAGGGTAATGTCTCTAATGACCACCTCTGTATCTCTCAAGTCAAACATGCCTATTAGCCATAAGCCCCATCAACTGAGGTTCAGAAAGTGAGTGAACATCAGGACCTTACTGCATGTGAATGGTATAAATAAAATATAGACAAGGGGTTCCCATACCCCCAGGGGGTGTAAGATGGCATTTCAGAGGGTGCGACAAAGAGGTACCAAAATAACATTGAAAACTGGAGCACTAAATATTCACAATAAACTAAAGTTCAAGGTCAAAAGTATCTAAAGAAATGGACTGTGAACTAGGTTTGCTGGTTCAAGCCTTCTCCATGAAATGGTATTCGATGTTCTAGGTTAAGATACATGCTTGGCAATTCCACAACAACTTCATACTTTCAAGGAAAGTTTCAAAGGAGTTTTTTATACTTAAGAGTTCCACCCCTCTTAGTATGTAAGTGTGAAATGTTCACCTTCCCCACTGGTTTTGCTCATAACTGCCGTTTCTCAGCTGCGACAATACAATCATTTCTTGAAATTTAGCAACAGTTGATAACAGGTGCAAAGCATGTTGAACCTGTTGCTGGAAAAGGCCCTGGCCCCTCCTAAACCCTGAATTGGATTAAGTGAGAACGAGGATATTGTTATACAAGTTAATTGGGAGAAGACAAATTGGTAGCAGCTGCGGCACTAGATTTTTTTTTTTTATCTAGTAAAACAAAAGAAACAAAAAACTATAGGGTGGACCAGATCTAATTATGCAATTTTCATTACGCTATAACTTAAGTTTATTACATAGAAAATCACCGTAAAAATCCTGGACCATTGAGCAGTGTGTGAACTGACGACGTGAAGAATCGTCTTCATGCCAAACTGAAATCATCCCCGCATAAATCAAAGTCATCCAGACGATGCATAGTCTGCATAGTTAGATCTGGACCACCCTGTATGCATTGCAAACTTTGAATCTGAGGCAAACACTGAATAATTGTGTTAGAAAAAATGTTGCACAGGGGACAGGAGGTTTACAGTTTTGCTATATAATATTTAATCGTCAAAGACTTCTAAAACTCCTACGTGGAATGTACAGTAGTATAAAAAACTGAGGATTTTTACAGACTTGTATAATTATACGAAACATTAAGTTAATGTACAACTATAATATACAATGCTGTTACTTTTAAGGCTCTAAACAATGTACAAGATATGTAAGAATATACAACTTTTGTTTTGATAATCACAAAAAGAAAAAACTGTAGCCATTACAGACTTTATAAATAACCATTACTCATATCACTGGTAAATCCTAATTTAAATGAAGGGTGCAAAGAAACAGGCAAAAATCTGGTTATATTTTGTTCTGTTTTATTAAAACAGAAAGCAGAATGATAGCTATGTAGAAGAGCCTTCCTTAAAAACGATATTGTTTTAAAATTTCTATTATTTTCCTGCAGGAACTGAAACAGGATATTTCCAGTTTCCGTTATGAAGTTCTCGATCTATTGGGCAACAGAAAACCTCCAAGGCGAACCTTTTCCTCCAGCAGTGAAGCTACTCTCAAAGATGAAATGAATGATGAGGATGGGTGCCCCACAGAACACTCGAAATCTCGAAGTGTCTCATTCCGGGTGGCAGAGAAAAGAAGCGATCCATTTAGTGTGTCTGCTTTATTTAGATCCATGTCAGGAACTGACATTGTAGAGGAGAAACCAAAGAACAACAGGTTCAAGAAATCTTTTGTCAAGAATGGAAACAGACTTCAAAGAATTTCCAATTCCAAAAAAGACTCCTTTAAAAGACTTGGCCTTCTATTCTCCAAAATGAATAGCCATCGTCCGGAGCAGAACTCAGAGCCAATGTACACTATTTCAGATGGGCTGGTCCAGCCCCAGTTCATGTGGCAGGATTTTAAGTATTCTCAAATCGCTAAAGACAAAGACGTGACGAGGAGTGAAAGTCACTTAAATGAGGTGGGTAACTGTGAGGCTGCGAATGTCAATGGCACGGACAATCTTTTGGTTCCTATTTGCAGCAACTCCCTTCACTGTGCTTCCAGTACCACGGCTTCCAACTGCAAGCTAATTGACTCCAATGAGGACGTATTTGATTCATGGGATGGGAGCTGTGGCCTTGTGAACAACAAGTGGAAAACTGGCCAAGAGGACAGTGTTACAACTATGTTATAAAAACAGACATTTGGCACCTAAGTTGGAGGGAAGAATAATCACTGATGTCAAGCTTTGTTTATAACCCAGGTCAGCAAATTTGCTTCCAACAGCTAGGAGCAAGGCTGTAGCACTGACTCATTCTGCTTTAACTGACTGTCACAGATCATTTTTAGCAGTCAAGACTAACCAAGAATATTATGATTGCAATAGTAATAATTAACAGAACACTGTTTATCATGTATAATTTTGTTGTCTAAAGATTATTTTTTACTCAGTCAAACATAGTCCAGGTGGCTTAAAACATGGTCTTTGGCCCTAAAAGGTCCAAATAAATCTGAAAGGGGAGTCTAGAAAGGTCTTTTTTTATATTTATCATGTGTCTGGTTATTTCATCACTTATGAGACAACTAAAATAAGAGGGTGCTTCAAATTTATACTCTATGAATCAAAAAAGATGGCACTATTGTCATAATCCCAATATACACTTTTTATACTTCATAATTATAGATAATATATAATTTGGACAGGATTGTTCGATTTAATCCAAATGAATAGTTTCATATAAACTAAAATAAGTGAAACCAATTCAAGACTTTCCACTTCAAAAATGAACAAGCATAGTAAAATTTCATTATTTAAAAAACTCCAATTGTTTGCAATATCTTTTGAATAGATATATACAGTAGTTCCAGCTACTATACATAACTGAGAAGATGGAAGAAATATTATTTACCAAGATATGTCTCATATTTAGTTTAGACAGCTAGAAGATTTGCTTCTTATTTTTTTATAGTTTGTCAATTAAAATTTTCCTTTGATGTGCAGCTCTAGAACACTATGTTAGAAATGCTCATTTTAAATATACTGGGTCTTTATGAGTATGTGTCAAGGCTTTGTCTGAAAGGACAACAAGGAGGAATAAGGTGATTTGCTAGAATGGCTGGGAAGTTTTCTAATTTTTTTTTTTGCTAATTATTATTATTATTAAAGAGGAGGTGAAAAGTGGGTGATCAGTGCTCACCCTGCATAAGTAAGTGTGGAATTTTTCATTTACTAATTAATAAAATGACAACAGCCACGGGTATGTTCAGCCTTCCCAGAAAGAAGGGAGAGGATACTAGAAGGCAGAAAAGCAGCTTGATTTATAAAGGAAAAGAAATCTGGCATTCAACATACACTGTGAAAAGGTGAGAGTCTGACTTCTGACCTTGAACACAGCCTTCAGAAACGGGCAAGGGGATGTTGTTCCCTCTCAGTATATTTCTGAAAATCACTTCTGAAAGGGAAAGAATACTCCTTTTTGCATTGTAAACTACATTTAATAGCACTCTTTGCTTATTTTTTTCATTGTGATTTGCTCATCTTATGCTATAAATTAAGATGACATTTACTATAGGCAAGATCATCATACACTACAGAAACTGTACTATGGGAATAAAGGAAAACTAAAAATACCATTATACAGACTTTATGTGTGGGTAGTAAAACAAACACATCTAATACATAAAACTGCTATCTTGATTTATCATGAAATAATCGCAAATTGGAGATAAAAATGAAAATGCAAGTTGCAGCCACTCTCTCGGTTATATATACAGTAGATGCTGTGACTTTAATTTTTGAGGAACATATTAATAATCAAAACAGTTAACCAGGCAACATACAGAAGTTTCATTTGCAGTGCTTCAATTACCGCAATGGTGGTCTACTATTGAGGAGAAACACTTTCAGGGTCTTACAGTCTGTAAAGAGGGCAGAAACTACGTTGACAGAAGCAAGTTCATTTTCCAGCAGCCACAGCAATTGCAGACATTCATTACTGCCTAGTACTATTAGAGAAAATAAAAAAATTAAAAAATTAACTGAAATCCATGTCAAATTATTTTTTATTTGAACATTTCCAAGAAAAGAGCTAGGAAGTTAAACAATATTATATATATATATATATATATATATATATATATATATATATATAGACACACATTATTTAGAGATGATGTGAGGTCTGTGGACTTTTAGAGGAAACCCCAAGTCTCCAATTAAACCCAAGTGAAAGAAGGTAGGAAGATTTAATAGAAAAAAAATATATATACATATAAGAGACGGCCGGCACGGTGGCGCAGTGGTAGTGCTGCAGCCTCGCAGTAAGGAGAAGATGAAACTAAAGAGCAAGAAGATGTACAGAACAAATCCAACATGGAGTCTCAAACTGCCTTTAATGTATTTGTACATTTTAATCTTTTTTGATCGCGAGAAATCCTTTGCCAGATTGGGTCACTCTAAATGCGAACCGAGAGGCTGGCTGCTGAAATATGCATTCAAAGTATTTAAAACTACCTACACACCCAGCTCTCATTATACACAAATAACAGAGTTCTGAAGATCCAAAAAGTACACTTGATCTGATTCAAATCACATCAAATGCCTTACCTTCTGCAATGTTGTAGAGGAATGTCTAGCTACAGTCCGTAACTCACATTTTGAAGCTGTGTTCTTTTTAAATTAGAGTAAAAGAGTAAAATATATTTTTTAATAAAAAGTCTCCTTTTAAATTTATCCTTGCAGATATATTTGATTTGTCTTGTGTATCTATTTATCTAAATTATTAATGTGTTAGAATTCTCACCTGTGTGCATTATTTATTTTTTACTATAAACATTTTTGAGCTTTTTCTGGTACAATTCAAATGCATTTCATATTCTATAAAAGGCTTAAAATAACTGGGAGGAAAGTGTTTTTAAAATCCCCAACCATGATATATGCAAACTATATTGTCAAAATGTAAGATTTTATATTTGCCATTCTGGGCAAATTTTTGAGGGAGGATATTGTATGGGTGGGGGTTGGGTTGAGATTATGGGACAAGGAGACCTTTATGTAAAACGTCTACTACTACTTATAAAAGTTGACTGAAATGTAATTTTCAGAATATTTTCAGAGCTGGTTGATATGCAATCACTCATTGTACACATGCAATAATTTAGGTTTGAAAATCTGCTCAATAAATTGAATTTCCTTAAATTAGCTTGCAAAAATATATTTTTTGCAATGTTTATTAAAGCAACTTTTTAACTAGACTTGTTGTGTTTGATTTTTTTGTAAACTTTTACATGGACAACTTTTTTTAAAAAAAAAAAAAACCATTTCTATAAAGTGCAAGTTTACTTATATTTTTAAAACCAGCCTTTATGAGTGGTTGACTACTGGAACTACTCGATTTTCATGTCATTTCTACTGTATTTTCAGAAAAAATGAATGAAACCCATAATCTGACGGAATATATTCTCATAAAATTCTGTAGACCCTTCTGTATCCAGAAATCCCCCTAAACACAGGCAAGAGTCTAAAGTTTTTTTATTTTTTAAACTTGTGTAGCCACTTACATACATGATGTCAATCCGACGGGAGTCTGCCAAACTTCAAAGTGGTCCGTGTATGTTGCAATCAACCCACAAGTCAATCAAAAACAATGATGGTATTCTTACATAACCAAGAGTGTCTTCTTTCAAATAAACTGCAAGTTTCCGTGCCGACTGCTCTCCTTCACTAGTAAAATATGTGATTTGCACACGTATGTGCAGAAGTGAGCACTGTATCACAGCTTTGTGAATCAGCTTTTATCAAAAGATCGCACCTGCCTTGAGCCATGCACAGTAAAAGACTCATTAACATTTAATAGCTGAAGTTCAGAGAATTCCAATGATGTATGGCTGTCTGTGATTGGTCATTCATACCATGTCAGAACTGTGTGTAAAATGCTGGAAACAAACTGCACATGTCACACCTCATCTTTACTCACAAAGCAGACAGCTTAGTTGGTGCACAATAAGACTTCAAGTTTGTACTACGGAAATGCTCTCTGCAAAATTAAAAGGTAAACATACAGTTGAGGAACTCCTGAAAATGTTATGGATTGACACAGTATATGAAGACCCTGAGCTACAGTTTTGACTCTATCAAGAACCCACGTTTGCTGAAGGACTCAATTCAATGCTCGATTTGTTAAGTATTGCTCATTATATCTTTGAGACGTCCTAGCATGCGGTTTTAATGTTGAAGAGTCATGGGTTCGATTAACGCATCCAGATGCTGTCTGCTACATGTTCTTCCTAGGTTAGTTTTCAATAGAAGTGCTGGGCTCCAGGGTTCCTCAGGCACCTGGGCGCCGCCTGGCCCCCAGTACAACCAGGCAGATCGCCCTCTTGCGGTCTGGAGGAGGCACAAGCCCTCCTCTGGTCCTCACCACAGTGTATTTTATATATATTATACACACACAGCATATATATTCTTAAAAAACTGCAAACAGTAGATCTTTGCAATGCTATGGGATAAGACATCCAAACTTGGTACAGTGATAACTAACAGATTAGCACAAAAACAAAACCGATTCAAGAACTGATTCTGCATCATAAAATGTCATGCATATATGCTGTAATATCCAGTTTTTTGTTTTATTTAGTTGATATTGGTGTGCAAGAAAGGCCTTTATTCATATAAAGACTTTTTTTTTTTTTAAATTGAAGTGTTATACTCCTCAGTCTTTAGTCATTTAAAGCTCTGCCCCTTCATCACATAAGCCGAACAACAGTCATACATTTTTAGAAATGTAATTTAGGCATAATAATGCCAAAATCCCCATATGAACAAAAAGGGGTTAATGCAGCTTTTATCTCTGGCTACAGCTCCGGGGATGGGACTTTAGTGTCAGCCTGGATACTATGTGAACAGCTGGTACATCCTTGTCATGTCTGTCTTGTCCATTTTTCAGCCATTCATTGTCCTTTTTTTTTTTTTTTTATTAAATTAATTGGCAATTGTAATCTAACTGGCCTCAGATGCCACAAAGACAGGCTCCTATGATCCCAAACTTGTATTAAGGGAGTTTAAAGGAAAATTGAGTATTGCAAATCTTTACAATATTCTGAAGGTTTCACCAAAATCTACTTGAGGGAATGAAACATCATTCCTGTTTTTAGGCATTCCCCCTCAAATTGAGAATGCATCGCTATTGAGTTTTTTCCTTATTTTGCTGCTTATGCCAGTGCGTGATATTTGATTTACAGAGCTCTTAACATACAAGTACATTATTCATAGACATATTAGAGAGAACTTTATTTCTAGCCAGGGGAAATTTGGCTTTGTACAGAAGCTTTTTAAACAAATACATAAAAAGGTGGATAAAAGTAGTAAATAAATGTACACACACACTTTGGTCGAAACATGCACTGGAATTATTATAAAGAAAATTTAAAAGAAGGAAAAGTTCTAACTTGGCTGTTACCATGAGGCATTATACAGACATACTGCTATTGGTATAAAGGAGCCCCAGCAACGTTTGACACACTTCTGCTGAATGCTTTGTTGACTGAAATTCCTCATTGTTGGTGTGTCAGAGAGAGGATGTGCAACATCGTTCATAATTATTGATCATAATGCTCAAAGTGCTTACTACAATTCCATACTTAAATCATACTGCAGTAAAAGAGGAATAGCATATTTCTGTGCCTACTGCAGGCCACTTTGTGCCATGGGTCGCATGGCTGCCTTATGCCTAGTTTATACTTGAGAGTCAATAGGTCTGACGCACCTTTTTTAAAGTCAGGAATAGCAGGCACAATCCTTCCATCAGCAGAGTCTCACATCCTCAGCTGTGACATTATTAGCCATCCAACACTGACTCAACATTCTCACTTACTGACTTGGAGAATATAAATGTGATGTAACAAGAATGCATGTGTTTTGATTGTTCAACACACACGCTTTGTGTTATGGTCTGCATGCCAACTTTATGTGGAGAGTATAAACCAGACATTACTGGATGCTTAACAGGGTTTTCTCTCGATATATTAGAAGCTTGGAGCCAACAAAAGTGGACCATCCTTTGGTGTCAGATTCACATCAATCCAGTTTCTGAACTGCTGTAAGTAGAAACCATCTCCCTGAATGTTACAACTGGCTGTACAGTATATGTAGTACCCAACAAGAGATACTAGAACCTCAGTCAAAAAGTTCTACCTACAGTTTGTTAGGACTTTATCTGACTTATATTTTGGTTCTTTGTGTAAAAAACAAAAATGTTCTTGAAACTGCCCATGGTCACAATCTTTGAAAAATTCTGTTTAAGCTAATGTCCAGATTAGAAGAATTATTACTGTGTGTAAATAATTCCAGGCTTCCCTCACCATCAATTGCACAGTACAGTAACCAAGAGCCATAGTGGACCCATTACAAATTAAAAACAAAACAAGAGGTTGACAGGCGGTTAGTTACTCTGTCAAACGGGTCTGCATGCACAATCATTTGAGGAAATTGAGATTTTTATAACTGTACAGTCTTATAATATGATCTCTTTAACAAAGACACTCAGAACAGTCAAATATATTGTGCGATTTTTCTTTTGTGGTTTTATCAAAAGCTACAAAACCGTAGGATATAATGTAGTGCTTTTATTGGAAAGGTCAAAAATAGATGGCTGGCTTTATTATTTGCAAAGTTCAAAAATGAAGAGTAGAACACTGTAGAATATTTATATATTTTTCTCTCCTCTCCCATCTTGTTTTTTTTATTTTGGCACAGCTTTAACTGCTAGTTAAATCATGTGCATACATACAGTGTCACAAAAAAGTAATTGACTAATTCCAGATTTCCTCAACTGTGTCAAAGATTTTTTTGGCCTTCCAACAAAACTTGCCATTAGATAAAACAGACTTGGGTGTACAAAAACTTTTCATTACACAATTCATTTAATGAACAAAGCTCCCAACACCAGCTGTGTACTGTGTGGAAAAAGTAATTGCCTCCTTATACTTAGCTACTTAAAACACTTAACAGCAATAAATGCAGTCAAATACTTCATATAATTTTACATCAGTCTTTCGGATCAATAAACATATATTTCAGCAGACTTCATTGCTTTTTTATTTCATTAGTTTTATCTGGAAACCGCACATAACAGAAATGAGAGCATCATAGCGTTACTATTGTAATTGTACAAGGGCATGGGAAAGGTGATATATAAACTGTATTATTATCATCACAATCCATGAAACCCAGTATTCAACCCATACTTGAAAAAGAAACATTTAGAAGTAGACAGCCTCGTCTAAAATGGTTCTTTAAAGAGAATACAATATCGGGTAACAAAGTTGAGCAGAGGCCGGACATTTTCACTTTTGTATTACATTAAAGAATTCCTGTGAAGTCCAGAACAGATTCTCACAAAAAAGGTTTATTTTTTTCCCCACTAATTTGAGATTATACATCACTTTTCCATGGATTCAGATATTCTTCTATCTGAAAACAAGTTTTCATGCAAGTACTATGGTGTAAGATTTTCCATTGTAGTTTTATCAAAAACCTGTCATAACTAAATATTGCTGTTAAAGAGGTAGAACTGATTTTACATCCAAGCCTATCTAAAATGTATATTTTCTTTTGCCTGAATGGTTTTAAGAAAAGGACAACCCAAAAAAAACTTGACCCATTGATTGATGACATCACTCACAGATTAGATTAGGCCCTAGACCAAAATTACATGAGATGTGTAATCAATGAACATTTTCACTTGAATTGAAATATGAGGTATTTTATGAAAAGGCTGAATTCCATTAATTTAATGAAATTAACATATTCCTTAAAAGTTAAAAATAAAATTAAATAAATAATAACTCTCTGGAATTTTATTCTACACTAGCCAATATCAGCATAGAGTTACTAGATGATCAAATTGGGACCTTAGTGGTTCTTAAGATGCAAATATATCATGGATGTCACAAACACCAAGCATCTTCCATAGTTTGAATACTGTATAGGTGATTATACTGAACAGAGACAATGGATAGGGGTTTTGTCTTTTGTTTTTTTCCTGACATTGCTTCCATTTATTCACTAAACTGTAAGCCACTGGGTTTGGGGTAAATAGATAATTGTTGACCACAGTACAAAGCAGAATGTACAAAGATTTAGAAGAACAACATTTCCTCTGTGTTGATGATCAAGTACATGTAGATTTGTGGACTCCTATTGCAACCAAGCAATAGAACTAAAAAAGTTAGGTAGTACTATTACACCCCCTGCTTCTCATCATCATACAGTCATCTTTTTAACACATGGCTGTTTTGAGTTCCAGATGATGTTACAACGGAGTCCTCTTAAGGATTTTTTGCTGTGTATGGAGATGCTCTGGAAGCACTTTGGAAGTTTGTATTTCAAGAGATTATATTTCCTTGGAATAAATAGTCCAGTGTGTACTGTTCTGACACTACCAGCAAAATGTTCTGTGGTCATGCCTAACTTGTCAATTAACTAGAAAAAATATACTTGAATGAATTTTGAATCCACAGACCTTATGAAATTATAGAAGGTTGAATACTAATAGCACAGATAAATGCAGATTTTTAATATAAAGCACCATTTCACAGGCATAGACACACTCTGTTCAAACCTTTTGATAAACAAAGCTTCAATAGGAATTGCAAATAGCTTTGGTGATAATGTACACCTTTGATTAATTTCAATTAGAATGTGGAACTAGTCGAAGTACACAAATAAAGACTGAAGCTTCTGGACTAGTATAATATAATTTAATTCATGCAAATAAGCAAAAGGAGTATAAAAAAAACAAAAAACAAACTTCCATTCAACTTGATCAACAGCTCCTTCTGCATTCAAAGATAGCAAGATGTCTGGAGATTTAGACTCTGTGGATGAGCATATTACATTAAACCAGCACTGAAGATTGGATATTAAATATCTGTATTTAATTAAATGAGAAGTCAAGCAAAATTACACCTTTTCTTGGCTAACTAAAAAGTTTACAATATGCAAGCTTTCAAGGCAGCTATTATGACCAGATATTAGGATCATTTACATCTCTCTGACTGGCCCAGACAATTTGGCTAAAGATCCACATTATATGAAAAATTCAAAAACTTCAAAAGTCTTTGTTGGACAGTTATCTTATTTAAAGATCTTGACTATACATTGTTCTCCTTTAAAAGATTCTTAACCTGGAGAGGTATATTAATTTTTTACATTCAGGATGACCCATGAAAAGGTTTTGCAGTATTGTAGCTGTCCTAGTGTCTATACAAACACAGGGAACTCCAGTTTCTCTATTACATCTTGCCTGAAGAAGGGGCCTGAGATGCCTCAAAAGCTTACATATTGTAATGTTTTTAGTTAGCCAATAAAATGCGTCATTTTGCTTGATTTCTCATTGCATCCATAATAGCTAAACACAGTACAACACCTTACTACTACTGTCTTTAATAAATATACAGTAGTTGAATCTTGTCCAATTCAAGGAAAGCATTTTATCTATTCTTATTCTAATTAAAAGTACCAGTATCTTATTATTCAAACATGAAACTGGACTGTAGGATAACACAAAGTGGCATATTACAACAAATTTTGGTTTATCATTTGGAAAGACTGTACAACACTTGATGTATTGGTTTTTTAGCAGCACATTCATGATCAGTTCTGGCAATCTTGGTATTAGATAGATACTTTATTAATCCCAAGGAGAAATTCTTTACTTGTTACATTCTTACAATGATTGATCGATACATTCTTCACTGTTTCCCAAAGTGTTCCTGCAGAAATCTCTGTGAAATAAAATCGGTCTCTAAGATTATGTCAATTTATGTGCATATTGTAAAGGGCATGAAAAAGATGCCCAAAAATCGTTTCAGCAAAATGGAAAATTTGAACAGAAGATAACCAGAAGGCTAAGCAAAAGAACAGTCAAAGGAGCATGCAGGTCTGAACCATATATAGTGTCAACACCAAAACATCTTCACTATAAACTTTTTTGCCCTTTAAAAACAGTGGACAAATACCAAAAAAGAAACAAGGCACCAAACTTAAACACCACCTTACTTTTGTTAAGGCTTCTTTTCAACTGAGTTTATCTAAAGAGGTATATGGAGCATGCTGATCGCCACCATTTATGTACCAGAAGGTATAGAGATGTCACAAACAGGTGACTTGCCCAGAATGGCATCACAGAAAATAAAACAAGATGATAAAACAAGTTAAACTAGTCAAGACAAATTTTTAAATATAAAATGGATGAATGGATGCAAAAGACGGAACTTTTCAGGTTTTAAAACCGCAGGAAAATATAAAACGCCACCAAAATAAGAAAAAAAAGTCTATCAACTGCAAGTGGAATTTATAAGGCATAATGATTAGAATTTAAAAAAGTTTTTTTTTTATTTGCAACATTTAAATCAAAGGTAAGTATCTAGTTATATGTGTGAACCACTAGGCACTACACAATTTGATGTAATTAAAATTCAGGGGTGCCACAATGTAATTATAAATCAATTCTCAAGGCATCTTAATTTTTAACTAATATACAGTACGTAATGATTTTACTCTTTTAAACTGTGTGACCACTTTCTTCTTTTAAAACAATCTTTATAATTCCTGATGAATATATGCTACATTTAATTCCATCACAATATAATAAAAAGTACCATATACCACAATGCAACACACGTTTGTATAATTTCCAGCAAAGTATAGCATCAACAAAAAAGGAAAGGTGTGACTACATTGTAGTTTTTTTTTTGTGTAACATGAATTTCAGCATTTTCTAAATCACTTAACATAAAGGTGTCCCGGTTACTAATGCATCTTACTGCATTTTTTCCACTTATTCACATTTTGGGATAGAAGGTTACAAAAGAAGTGCGTAGCAAAAGAAATTCAAATTACAGCCTCTTTTGCAGGTTTTTGCCATTTTTACAACTAGAATCATCAGGTTTTATGTCTGGATTGTATCCAGATATAATTCAGTCATAATACACAACCATTAAGATGCACCTCCCGTGTTTGCATCATACCCTCAGGGATATCACATTAACAGGATGTAGTTGCCTGCATGTATTGTGGTGCTCTTATGCTAAAGAATTTGGGGGTTTACCGTTGGTTGCACTTATTGGCTCAGGGCTGATCAATGCAATCGCACGTGAAATCACACTGTTTTTAATTGGGTCAATAGCTATCTGATCATGTGATGTGGGATTGAGATTGAGTCAGGTACTTAGGCTTTCTCTGACTGACTGGTACAGCTAATTGTGTAACTTGAAATGTTTTACTTTTGTATGTGTACAGTATATGAATTTATTTTTACATCATTTTAATACCTACTTTGTGTGTTTTTCCGTTTTTCTAACTTACTTTCATAATTTGCCCCCCCACCCCCCCGATTTTTTTGTCCATTGCCGTTATGTGTAGTATTGTGATAGAAGTCCATCCATCCCATCCATCCTCTTCTGTTTATCCGAGATTGGGTCACGGGGGCAGCAGCTTGAGCAGAGATGCCCAGACTTCCCTCTCCCCAGCCACTTCTACAAGCTCTTCCAGGGGAATCCCAAGGCCTTCCCAGGCCAGCCGAGAGACATAGTCCCTCCAGCGTGTCCTGGGTCTTCCCCAGGGCCTCCTCCCGATTAGACATGCCTGGAACACCTCACCAGGGAGGCGTCCAGGAGGCATCTTGATCAGATGCCTGAGCCACCTCATCTGACTCCTCTCAATGCGGAAGAGCAGTGGCTCTACACTGAGCTCCTCCCGGAAGACCTAGCTTTTCACCCTATGGTATCTTTAAGGGAAAGCCCAAACACCCTGCAGAAGATGTTAAGAGTGGTGTTCCACAGGGGTCAGTGCTAGAGCCGATGCTAATTTTTATATTTATATTATATAGATAGGAATATAAGTAACAAGCTGGTTAAGTTTGCAGATGACACCAAGATAGGTGGATTACCAGAGAATTTGGAATCCGTTATATCATTACAGAAGGACTTGGATAGCATAGGGGCTTGGGCAGATTTGTGGCAGATGAAATTTAATGTCAGTAAATGTAAAGTATTATACATATGAAGTAAAAATGTTAGGTTTGAATACACAATGGGCGGGAGGAAAAATCAAGAGTACACCTTATGAGAAGGATTTAGGAATCATAGTGGACTCTAAGTTATCAACTTCCAGACAGTGTTCAGAAGCCATTAAGAAGGCTAACAGAATGTCAGGTTATATAGCACAATGTGTGCAGTACAAGTTCAAGGAGGTTATGCTCAACCTTTATAATGCACTGGTGAGGCCTCATCTGGAGTAGTGTGTGCAGTTTTGGTCTCCAGGCTACAAAAACGACATAGCAGTGCTAGAAAAGGTGCAGAGAAGAGCGACTAGACAGATTCCAGGACAATAGGGGTTGAATTATGAGGAAAGATTAAAACAGCTGAGCCTACAAAGTTTTAGCAAAAGAAGATTAAGAGGTGACATGATTGAAGTGTTGAAAATTATGAAGAGAATTAGTACAGTGGGTCGAGACTTATCTTAAAATGAGTTCATCAAGAACACAGGGACACAGTTTGAAACTTGTTAAGGGTAAATTTCGCACACAAACATTAGGAAGTTATTCTTTACACAAAGAACGATAGACACTTGGAATAAGCTACCAAGTTGTGTGATAGACAGTAAGACATTGGGGACTTTCAAAACTCGACTTGCTTTTTTTGGAAGAAACAATAATAAGCTGGCCTGCTTTGTTATCTATGCATTTAAAGAGGCTGACAGAGGAACCTTGTGGGTGTCCCTTGAAGTGGAATGCGTGCCTTTTAAGATGGAGCTGGAGAAAGGATCAGCCCTGTCACTGATATGCTATCAGGATTATAAGGAACATTTTGCACATTACAGGGGCTGTCTCAAGGATGCAATGTTAAAAACATATACTGGTTAGAAAATAGCACCACTGGGAACAATTAATGTAAATGTGAAATATACAAGGAAAAACACATACATTGCCACTTTATGTAATTAAAAAGGGGATGAACCACTGTTGGGAGGCAAATGGCTGAAGAAGATACAGCTAGATTGGGAGTCAATCATAGCCATGCAAACCTTAGAACAATCAAGCAACCAGTCTATAAATAACAGTTTTAAAGAGCTACTTTCACAGTATGCACAGTTTTTTCAGGATGGCATTGGCACATTAAAACATATGAAAGCCCAGATTGTATAAGAAGATAATGCAGTGCCAAGGTTTCACAAGGCAAGGCCATTACCCTATGTTCTACGTCCCAAAAGTAGAAGCAGAATTGCAAAGAGGAAGGAATACTGAAAAAAGTGGAATGGTCTGATTGGGAAAAAACAATTGTGCCAGTTATAAAGGGTGATGGCACTGGGCAAATCTGTGGTGATTTTAAGGTGACAGTAAACCCAGTGTTAAAAACAGAACAATATCCCTTACCCCGTATAAAAGATATCTTTGCATCTCTGGGCAGAGGTGAAAAGTTTTCAAAAATTTGCCTTGCACAAGCATACCTACAAATGGAAATAGAGGACACATCCAAAAAGTATTTGACTATTAACACTACTAAAAGGTCTGTACCAGTATAACCGTTTGGTTTTTGGAGTTGCTTCAGCACCAGCCATATGGCAGGCGGCCATAGAACAAGTCTTGCAGGGGGATTCCTGGCACTCAGTGCTACCTTGATGACATTCTTGTTACAGGGGCGGATGACGAGGAGCATCTGGAGAATCTAGGAAAAGTCCTGAACAGATTAGCAGACTTTGGCTTGACAAAGAAGGATACATAAATGCAAAAACAAAATTGAAGCTGGCCTGAAAGCACTGAAACCCCAAAATGTGATAATAATTGACCGGTTCCAAAGATTACCACAATTGAGCTACAAGTTCCTTCCAAATCTTTTGACTGTATTGCATCCTTTAAACAGTTTGCTGCGCAGTGAAGCAACATGGTGCTGGACTAAGGACTGTGAGCGTGCATACAAAGAGGCAAAATCTCTTGTTACATCTGACAATGTGCTAACTCATTATGACCCCAGCTTGCCACTCTAGGTTGCATGTGATGCCTCTCCTTATGTTATTGGGGGTGTATTGTCGCATAAGTTCACAGATGGGATGGAACAGCCGACTGCCTTTGCCTCAAGATCCCGAATTCAGCAGAGCGTAATTATGCACAAATTGATAGAGAAGCCCTTAGTTTGGTTTGGGGAGCTAAGAAGTATAACCAATATTTATATGGGAGACATTTTACCTTACCAGTTGGTAGTTCTAGCCCAACATGCGCTAGACGCTACCCTGACAGTGTTAGGAAACCTCCTAAAAGATTTGAATGTTAAATTTTTATATGCTGTTATAGTTAAAACATTTATGAGAATATCATTTTTTTTTTTGATATAGCATCAGTGCTGCATGGGATGAGTTGTTATGTATAGTGGGTTAATGGATCTACAGCCGCAGCATCTATATTGGGTTTAGGTCTGGACTTTGACTAAGACAATCCAAAACTTTAAAATTTGCTTCTTGGATGGGGGTTTACTTTTGTTTTTTATTATTATGTTGCATGACCCAACTGCATGCCTCACAGACCAAAGACAAGACTTTCCTTAAGAACATTCTGAAATCATGGCACATTCATTATTCCTCAAGTATAGAAAGCCATCCCAGTGCCTACTACCACATCACCAACATGTTTCACTATGGCTATGATATTTTGAATGCTTGGTTTGCTTTACAATTGACAAAAGTTACTTTATTGGATTACATAGATCCCATTGTCATTTGTACTTAAAACATTATTTAAGAATGCTTATGAAGCCATCCACTCAGAACTTAAAAGCTTGTCTCTTATTTTACAGTAACCATTTCATCAGCAGTTCTTTGTCTTGTGATTATTCAAAGGAGGACATTTAACGCCTTTCTAGTGGCTTTGAGATTCCAGAGCCAACACTGACTTTGCACTGAGGGAACAGTAGACTGCAGTGCTATGGATATCCACCCCCCAATCCTTTGCAACATACTGATTTTTGGTGCAACCATGGTGTATTTTGGTAGACTGTCCACTTCTTGAAAGATTTCAATTGGAATTGTAGATCTCTCTGTGGTCTGGTGGACTCCCTGATGTCTACCAAATTGGTTTTCTAGCCTAACAAAACCAATTTTATTTTGCTTTCTTCAGGATTTACCTATGATTTTTGGCATTGTGTTTGTTGAATTTTTGTTCTAGCAATTTTGATAAGGATCAAAGTATGAGGTTAATATTTAGCAAGGCTGAATGTAATCAAGGTTGATGGTGTTCAATTGACAAAATATTTCTCTCCATCTTATTTTCAGAATTATCTGCAATTTGGTTAATTTAGCTGAGGTCAGTTACTTTTTTCCACAGTGCTGTAAAACTCTGTTTATTAAATAAAGAAGTTGAAAAAAGTTGTTTGTTCACTCTGGTACTTTAATATTACATTTTGTTGAAGACCTGAAGACATTCAGTGTCGAAAGTTGCAATAATAGAAGGGTGGCAAATATTTGTTAATGGAATCATAATAAGCATCAACTTCATCCACATTGCAGGGACAAGCACAGCATCTAAATGTTAGGTTCGTGTATGTATTCAAGTCTCATGTAGGTTAACAGGCTTCTCACCAGTTTAACCGGAGCCTCAAAATTAAAATACAAAACAAAGAAGCCACCTGCACAAGTCCTCAGACCACTACAGGTTCTGAATGCCCATATGTATATGATAGGCATGGCTTCCTTATTGGAAAGAAACTACATTTATTGCAACTAATTACAAATACAGTCAATGATTCAGTGTTAATGCTTGTGTTTTAATCAGTCATATATTCCCGTAATTTAAACACCATCCTATAAACCAAAGGTGAAAGTGACACATAGTGCAACTTAAGATGTCTACACATTTGCTATTTGAAATCTAGAAAAGCATTTTGAGAAGAATCTTTTGGTTTGCTTTTGATTTAAGTGAATTGTCAAAATAATGTTTTCAATGAAAATAAAGCTTAAAAATAATAGAAACATTTTCAATGAAAATTAAAAGTTTTCAAAATAAAGAAAATAAATGTAAATCCTCCACCACAAAATTAAATAAGTTGTAGGTTTGTTTTTAGTTTTCTAGATAACAATGGATTGTAGATGAACTATTAGCAAAATTAGCATTTGCAATGATAGTTAAAATACTAAAAAAATTACACAACACATTGATGAATCAAATGCAAAACCTCAAAATTAACATAAAGAATGACAGATACTAACAGTAACCTGACTTGAACATGTGCAAACATCTACAATATACAACATAAACAATAAATAAATCCTGGAATCAACTTTTTCCAGGCTACCTAAAAGTGCCTTAGAATTTTACCATTCACTTAAAACAATTAAGAACATTTCAAACAACAACAAAACAAGAAAATGAACAAGATTTACACACATACATGAATTAGAAAAGCAAAAATTACTTAACTGTTTTCTTTCAACATAGAAAGTTTGGTTTCTAAGTGAAATGTTTTATCTAAGGAACATAATGTACAGGAGCTGGAGTGGTGATATAGTTCACTTGATGACCTGTAGAAGGGCAGATTGTTCCATGAATTCGAGGTTGGTTAATAGGTGGCCAAGGAGAGACATAGTGGTATGCGGGCACCATGGAAAAACAGGGTTCATAGGTCGGAAGTAGCTGTTGATTAAATTGCTCAGTCACGACAGGGTAATAGATTGTCCCTTGAGGAGCTGCTGTGGATTCAGCACTCGTAATGGTCCCTCAAACAAACAAACAAAAACATACATATGTAAGTGACAGAAGATTATTTAGCACTTATTTCAAAATTTCCAGATGGGGAAAAACATGCTAAACATCTCAAATGGTATATCACATATTAAGAAGTATTTTCAATATAAATAAAACAAATATCTGATAAAGCTACTTTGCATTGTTATTTTGCTGACTTAATAATTGCCAATAGGGTTAGCTATAAATGCTTCATTTTGAAAATAAAGAAAAAAAGTCCATCTAATGTATAAGCTGATCAAAAATATAGTATCAGAAGTGGTACATTTCATTCTGCTATGGTTTTTGTATTAACATATACAATAGTGTACATTTTGGGAGATATGTTCTATTACATTTTTCTTTTCCAACAGTGATTGTGAAGAAGTGTCTAAATCACAAACTATTAACTTACTAACTCTATTGCTTTTCTGTATATGGTTTAAAGTAAATTTCACTTTGTGAATACCACCTAATTGGTCGGTCACCTGACCGTCTACAATCATATTGTTTTCTATGGGATAATTCAAACGGTTTCTAAATGTCAAGTTGAGTTAAAGCATTGTATTTTTCAAATAATTTGGACCAAGAATTCTCTGGTCCTTATATTACATGAATATAATATAAAATGATATTCTGTATGATTGATATGCAGATAATTAAAGATGAAAACAACTGATGTGCTAGCTGATAACAGAAAATCTTGACTGAGCTAGTGGAGTAAAAAAAAAAAAAAAAATCAGTGAGAAGGAAAATACTACATTTAACCTTAGGCAAACACTAGAAGCAGCAAGTTATACACTTTTTCCTTTTAGAATATTGAACATTTATAAAAATACAATTGGTATATGCTTAGGAAGAGAAGGTAAACAGTCTAGAGAAACAAAAAAAGGCCTTCAATTAGCAGTTTGTACTAAGAAAATGAGAATTTCAAATTGTAAGCATAATTAAGGAAAAAAATACCAACAACCTACCATTCAACCATTTGTCAAGTTTGCCATTTTCATTATATGGTGGATTGGTGATAAAGCCACAGACCAAGGGTGGCAACAAAACTTTAATGGCACTGCAAAATAGGGTATACTTCATATACTCTATTTTTGTAGGTATTCGGCTATTTTAGATTTACAAATCATCTTAACATGTACATTATCAACAAGTGGAATTATACAGAGAAACTGGGCAGGACAAAGTCAGGGAAACTGTAAAGCTATCGGGTCAAGACTCTGTTTCCTAGAATTATGACGTAGCAGCTCTAACTAAAACGTGTTTCATTTATGCCTTTATGATGTTGTCAAGGAACCAAACAAAAGGAATAAAAGGTTTGTCTTCTGAAGCTGAAAGTGTATTAATTGGATGGCAAAATTTATAGGCCTCAAAATGACATACCATCTTCCTTTAACAAAAAAAAGTTGAGAGGGTGATACTGCCAAATTATACATCTTTTTGCACTTCAACTCACATTACTTGCTGCTTTCAATTCTCATACTGAAGTAAAAAATTAATAGATGTAACTCGAGTTACTGGACGTGTTAATGATACATACAGTAAGTATATAGAACGAAACAACTTAAAAAGCAATTGTTTAACATCCCAAGGAAAAGTTCATTTTGTATAATATACAGTGCATCCGGAAAGTATTCACAGCACATCACTTTTTCCACATTTTGTTATGTTACAGCCTTATTCCAAAATGGATTAAATTCATTTTTTTCCTCAGAATTCTACACACAACACCCCATAATGACAATGTGAAAAAAGTTTGAGGTTTTTGCAAATTTATTAAAAATACAAAATGTAGAAAGCACATGTACATAAGTATTCACAGCCTTTGCCATGAAGCTCAAAATTGAGCTCAGGTGCACCCTGTTTCCCCTGATCATTCTTGAGATGTTTCTGAAGCTTAATTGGAGTCCACCTGTGGTAAATTCAGTTGATTGGTTCACATGATTTGGAAAGGCACACACCTGTCTATAGAAGTTCCCACAGTTGACAGTTCATGTCAGAACACAAACCAAGCATGAAGTCAAAGGAATTGTATGTAGACCTCCGAGACAGGATTGTCTCGAGGCACAAATCTGGGGAAGGTTACAGAAACATTTCTGCTGCTTTGAAGGTCCCAATGAGCACAGTGGTTTCCATCATCCATACGTGGAAGAAGTTCGAAACCACCAGGACTCTTCCTAGAGCTGGTTGGCTATCTAAACTGAGCGATCAGGGGAGAAGGGCCTTACTCAGGGAGATGATCAAGAACCCGATGGTCACTCTGTCAGAGCTCCAGAGGTCCCTTTGTGGAGAGAGGAGAACCTTCCAGAAGGACAACCATCTCTGCAGCAATCCACCAATCAGGCCTGTATGGTAGAGTGGCCAGACGGAAGCCACTCCTTAGTAAAAGGCACATGGCAGCCCACCTGGAGTTTGCCAAAAGGCACCTGAAGGACTCTCAGACCATGAGACACAAAATTCTCTGGTCTGATGAGACAAAGGTTGGTGTGAATGCCAGGCGTCACGTTTGGAGGAAACCAGGCACTGCTCATCACCAGGCCAATATCATCCCTACAGTGAAGCATGGTGGTGGCAGCATCATGCTGTGGGGGTGTTTTGCAGCGGCAGGAACTGGGAGACTAGTCGGGATAAAGGGAAAGATGACTGCAGCAATGTACAGAGACATCCTGGATGAAAACCTGCTCCAGAGCGCTCTTGACCTAAGACTGGGGCGACGGTTCATCTTTCAGCAGGACAACGACCCTAAGCACACAGCCAAAATATCAAAGGAGTGGCTTCAGGACAACTCTGTGAATGTCCTTGATTGGCCCAGCCAGAGCCCAGACTTGAATCCGATTGAACATCTCTGGAGAGATCTTAAAATGGCTGAGCAATGACGCTTCCCATCCAACCTGATGGAGCTTGAGAGGTGCTGCAAAGAGGAACGGGCGAAACTGGCCAAAGATAGGTGTGCCAAGCTTGTGGCATCATATTCAAAAAGACGTGAGGCTGTAAAAAAGACGTGAGGCTGTAATTGCTGCCAAAGGTGCATCGACAAAGTATTAAGCAAAGGCTGTGAATACTTACGCACATGTGATTTCTCATTTTTTTTATTTTTAATAAATTTGCAAAAACCTCAAGTAAACTTTTTTCACATTGTCATTATGGGGTGTTGTGTGTAGAATTCTGAGGAAAAAAATGAATTTAATCCATTTTGGAATAAGGCTGTAACATAAAATGTGGAAAAAGTAATGCGCTGTGAATACTTTCCGGATGCACTGTACATGTGCAGCTAAATCTTTCAAATTTAGAATTGATAATTCAGTTACAAACACTGGATACAAAAATTTAAAAAGAAAACTTTACATATATATCAATGACTATTCAATTGCTCACTCACCATTTTGAAGAGCCTCAGTAGTTACCCTATCATTATTCATTCTTCCTGCGTCACTGTACTGCTGTTGCAGTGGCTGGTCAGGAATAGTTGGAATAGCATTATACGTTTGGTAGTGATCCACTGGAGGTTGCTGGTATATCTGCTGCATTTGCATAATGGAATTCCAATAGCTCTGATGATGCCACTAAATGAAGACAGAATAATCCTTTCATCAAAGGTTTCATTAAAAGCAATTGATTTTCACAGCCTTAATTACTTTAATGTTTAGTCTGTCAAAATAACCTTAAAAGGAAATTTTTGGTGTTTGTGCCCTTGAAAGAAACTCAGAAAATTATAAAAGTACAAAATAGCTAGTAAACTGTCTCCTATATTACCTTTGTTGTAACGACTGCAAAAATAAAGGGGATACTAAAAGTAGCATTAATTCATGTCAAAACATTATGCTATTCTGACTCTGTAGAAACAACCTTTGAATTTAGTGAACAATTAATCCATTTGGAAGCATAAATATTCACAAATTGTCTTTGATAGGCAAAGCCATTGCACAGAGTTTTGGTTTATGAGAATTTATATTTAAAACAAAATGTATTACTTTTTATTAATAAGCCTATACTAGCCCAAAGCTTTGGCAACAATACTAATTCAATGTTTCAGCAATAAGTACATTTTCTCAATAATGTACACGCACATGGCTGAGAAATAAAAAAAAATAAATATCAGTCATTCCACTAAAGATATACTCTAAGGCATCATAAGTCTGGGAAATCACAGATGCTGTTAGTAGATCTAGAAATTCTATGCCTTCGTTTCAAAGAGTGAGGTTCAAAAGTGCTGTTTTAAGGCCCTATATAAAAAAAAGTTGAAAATGTCAAATTGATGGCTAATAATACTTCAGTTCCAAGTATATACTCACACTTTTGAGTATTTTACTACTGCTTCTTGTATGATACAATAATTTACCTTAAACAAGACATTAGCCCATAACACAATGCACACATATACACACACATTCATTCCTAGTCGTGCAGTTTAAAGATGGCAATTAACCTAGCATCACTGGATTCCTCTGTCAGCAGATCTTTTGCTCTTATTTTGGAATTGTTTTTTTTTTTTTTTTTAAAAAGCAAGGAAAAGGTGTATAGTAAATTCTGTTTACTTTCAATGGTTTGACATTTGAACCATTCAGTTTTAGTGAGTAGGCAAAATAAACCAGAAGTATATAAAATACTTTGGCTTCAAGTACATTAAAGATTTAGATAAGAACAGGCCATTTAGTCCTACAAAGCTTGCCAGTCCTATCCACTTAATTCTTCCAAGATAACATCAAGTTGAGGTCTGAAGGTCCCTAATGTCCTACTGTCTTCTGTGTGAATAAAAACTTCCTAATGTTTATGCAAAATTTACCCTTCAGTTTCCAACTGTGTATTCGTGTTTTTGGTGAACTTACAGTCTCAATCCACTTTCATAAATTTTGTACATTTCAATCATGTCATCTCTTAATCTCCTTTTGCTTAAACTGAAAAGGCTCAGCTCATCTTTCCTCATAACTTATCCCCTGCAGCCCCTGAATCAGTCTACTTTTTCTAGTGCTTCTATGACCTTTTCGTAGCCAGGAGACCAAAACCTTACACAGTACTCCAGATGAGGCTTCACCAGTGCATTATAAACCTTTAGTATAACCGCCTTTAAAATTGTACTCCACACTATGTATCCTAACATTGTTAGCCTTCTTAATAGCTTCTAAACACCGCATCTAAGTTGATAGTGACAAGTCCAACTCCTAAATCATTCTCATAAGCGGTGCACTTTCAATTTTCAGACCTACCATTGTGTATTCTGTCACATATTAACTTCATATGTATAAAGCTTTACATTTACTTGTATTAAATTTCATCTGCCACAAATCTGCCCAAGACCCTCTGTAATGATTCAGTGGATTCAAAATATCTCCCAGTCCTCATAGCTTGGTATCACCTGCAAACTTAACCAGCTTATTTATAGTCCTATCCATATCATTTCCATATATTAAAAAAGTAGCAGCACTGACCCTTGTGGGACACCACTTTTAACATCAGATAATTCTGATAGGGCTCCTAGTTACCATAACCATCCATTTCCTATGATTTAGCGAATTCTACACCCATGTACACACTACACCTGAACCACCACCTTTACATTATGATACTTTGACATACTTGCATAACAATACGCACACTTCAAAGTTCAAAATCATTGCACAAATTATATACTTTTACAAATTTCATTTTTGTAGATCAGCCAACACAATGCAGGTTACACAAATGGGAATTTTCACCCCCAGTCAAAAAAAAGATACATTTGCACAAATAAATTCTATGCAAATTACAGTGGCACAGCTGTAGACCTATACCAGATATTGTAATACAGCCTTCTAGCCTAAAATACAGTACAATATAGTTTAATGGCCTATATGCTTTTTATTTGATTAGAAACTTATTCTCTTACCTGAACTCCCAGATTAAAGTAATACTGAAGAATTTTGCCATCTTTATTTAAAAAAAAAAAAAAAAAGAAAAATACAGTTTAGCAAAGGAAAAAATACACTGTAAAAAAAACATGTAAATTGCCATCTGGTAACAAACTCCTTGTGGGATGCAAAATAACAATGGGTGACAACAAATCTGGGACATTTTATACCTCTGAATGATGACTTTCAAAGAGAAATCATGATATAATAAAATACTGCAACAAATACAATAGGATGAACTGTAATGAAATGTTTTAAATTTAAACAAGTCACTATTCTAACACCAACATGCAGTCTCAGTGAAATTAATCCAAGAGAGTCTGACTGAATTGAATGGGTGCATTTCCACACAAAACCTGAACTTGTGCTATGTACTTCTGACAATTATTCAGTTACCAACACACGAATGAAAAGCAGGTAATTACTTCTAGATTCAGTTTGGCTATGGATACTCATACTGTGGATTCAAAAACGTATTTAGACTATCCCACTCTTTTACATAACATCTAACAACACTGAATATCCCAGTATGAAAAAAAAAAAAATTTTTTTTGCAAGTTTCTTAAAAATAAAAACTGAAATTTCACATTAACAAACATTCATGCCCTTTGCTATAACACTTTGAACATGGCTCAGATGCATCCAATTGTATTGATCATCATTGAGATAATTCTACACCTATTTGGAATCCACTTGTGGTCAATTCAATTGATTGGAGAGGATTATGTAAGGCACACACCTCTATGCAGCACTAATGGTTCCCAAAGGCACAGTTGACTTCATACTTTTAAATGGAAGTTGTTTGGAACAAACACTACTTTGTAGAGCTGGCCACCTGGACAAACTGAGCAATTGTGTGACAAGGGCCTTGGGTAAAAAAAAAAAAGTGACATGGAAACCAAAGATCACTTTGGTTGAGTTTCAGAGAATGTGTATAGAGGTGGGATAAACTTCCAGAATGACAACCATCATTGCAAAACTACACTTATCTAGACATTATGACCAAGTAGCCAAAAGAAGTCTTAAAGAGTTTTCATAAAAGCACCCTAAAGGACACTCAGACCAGAAAATATTCACAGTCTGATGAAATCAAGGTCAGGGTAATATCTCAAAGAAGCTAGGCACCAACCATTACCTATGCAATAACATTCCAAAGGTGAAGTATGGTGGTCATAGCATCATGCTTTGGGGTTGTTTTTCAGTATCAAGGACCAGGAGACACAAACAGTGTTGAGGCAGAGATGAACGGAGCTATGTACAGAGTTATCCCTAATAAAAACATGACCCAGAG
Source organism: Polypterus senegalus (assembly GCF_016835505.1). Lineage (NCBI taxonomy): Eukaryota > Metazoa > Chordata > Cladistia > Polypteriformes > Polypteridae > Polypterus > Polypterus senegalus. The sequence goes on along the minus strand of NC_053163.1, from coordinate 126,191,430 downwards.
ACCTCTGGACCTCGGACTAGGCAGAAGGCTCGTCTAACAACAGGACAATGACCCTAAGCTCAAAGCAAAGGCAAAACAGGAGTGTCTTAGGGACACATCTTTGGGAGTGTCCTTGAGTTACCCAACCAAAGCCTGGACTTGAACCCAATCAAACATCTCTGAAGAGATCTGAAAAAACACAGTCCACCAGGGATATTCATTTAAGCGAACAGAGTTTGAGAGGATCTGCTGAAAAGAATCACGCTGAATATCCCCTAATCTAAATGGGTGAAGCTTGCTGCATCATACCCAAGATGACTCCAGGTTGTAATCACAATCAAAGATGCTGCAACTAAGTTCTGAATACTTGAGTTTATGCAAAAAATAATATATATTTTATAAATCTGCAAAACTTTCCAAAATCCATTTTTTGCTTTTGCTGGGGTATTAAGTTTTGCTTCATGTGGAGGAAATTTTTAAAATGATTTAACACAACTCTGCAACATGGCAAGTGAAAGGGTGTGAATACTTTCCAAATCCATTGTATATGGATAAGTCTACCTTATGAATGCTTAATGTAAGAAAGTCAGTTGGCTTTTATGAGCAGAATACCAGCAAGCAGAAATTGTATAACATGTAATATATACTTACTTAGTATTAAGGCTTACACTGAATCAATTTTAATTGGGGAGTTTGACTTGAGAAGCATTTTTCTTATTTTCTCTCGAGTTTATGATTTTCATGGCAGAGCTAAGGCCTGGAGACCATTCAGTTTTGAGGCCAAAGTGTTTCATCTTTGCCATTTACAAAGGATGCGTTTTTTAGATTCATCCGACTAAGGTCTTCAGCATGCACTGTAGCAAACATTAGCTTAGTGTGAAGCAGCTATAAAGGGGATTAACACTGCCATTACGGAAGTCATGACCTTCTATGGAAGAATGGCTTACTCTCCCAGAGGGTAAGTCTTCAAGTACCTCAGGATCTTGTTCATGAGCAAGACAAAACTAAAAATCAGTGTGGCAGAGTTGCTAGGTTTACTCTATATGAGAGTTTTGTTTTTTTTTTTAAACACAGACTACAGTGTTGAACTGGGCTTCTGCGGCAGCCTTCGGCTGTTACGCACCTAAAACCTGGAATAGCTTGCCAATATCATGGCCATCATCATCATCAAATTCTTCCATGAGAACCCTGAATACAGTAAGGACTGATTGAGGTCATTTATGTTAGGTAGAATGCGGTCTCGTGGCCTCAGAACCGCTGCCGATTTTATTTTTTCTCCAGCCATCTGGAGTTTCTTTTTTTTTGTTTTGTTTTTCTGTCCTCCCTGGCCATCAGACCTTACTTTATTCTATGTTAGTGTTCCCCAACTTTATTTATTCTTTTTTCTCTTTCTTCATCATGCAAAGCACTTTGAGCTACATTGTTTGTATGAAAATGTGCTATATAAATAAATGTTATTGTTGTTCTTAGAACAAAGATAAACAAGCAGAATAAAATTGTGGACATTGTGAGGATACCCACAGTGCTCTAGAAAGAGGTACAATGAGCACAGCCCACTGGGACAAAATGCAGGAAACATGGGAAAAACTGCATGAACAGAAAAATAGTACATGGTAGCAAACTTCCAAGAATTGATGTTTATAGAAATCCTCAGAGACCGAACTCAAAAACAGATTATGAAGTTTATTTGTTTAATAGTCATGATACACTAATTTCATTGAAATTTATTATGTGGCATAGAACTCATTGGGCATTTTCTTAAGGTAGTTTAATTTTATACTTTACGTCAGCAATTAAAAACCTAGAGTATATTTTCAGAATGAACAATGCCAAATATTTATAGCATTTATTTCAAACACGTATTAACATTTGTCTTCCTTTTACCACATAAGTAATATGCATATTGACATAATTGGTTTATTTTTGTATGGTTAAGACATTTAATTCAAAATTCAGTGTTACAATCTGTTATGATACTCTTCCTATGGAATTTGTTTATTTTAAGCACTTTAACATGGTGTGCGCCCCTTGAATAATGCCTTTGAAGGGGCTGGAATACCTTGAAAACAAAAAAGTGTTCTAAAATGGGTTCATAATATTGTCATACATACAGAGTACAGTGCAATTCTTACTTGTAAGTGCTAATCATATGCTATATGGCACCTTGTATCATACAAACAATAAATGAAAACATATTTCCACCAAAGTCATAATGTGTTAAAATACTACAGCTGGGGAAAAAAGGACAATGGTCCTAATTCAGCACTATGAAGTATCAAAGTACAACAATATCTCTAAACAGCAATAAAAACAGGTTTATCTTTTTAACACTTACAGACCCCTTATTTAAAATGTGATGGAGTAACCTTGTGATGTCATTTGGGTGCTGAAAAAAACGACGCGAACACTAATAAAACCTAAACACTTAAACTCTGCTGTCCCAATGGGTTTCTTTAAGCAAGAACCTTCACTAAAACTTACCTTTCTCCCATCTCATCTACAGAACTGACTAGCTTCAAAACATTTTATCCTGATTAGCACTTGGCTTTAGAGTTGCACCTTTTTAACCAGGGTTGCAAGTAATTTTCTGCTTTAGATTCATTTCCAAATTGTAATGATCACACTACACCACTGATCTCCAGCAACCACATTTAAGAAACCAGGCACTGCTCCGATTCTGTCTGTACTTTCACAGACTACATAGTGGGCCCTTTCTAAAAGCAATTATAATCTAATTTATCACAGGTATAGGTCTAAACTTTAGCAAGACATAGGGTCTTTGCAAAGCCCCAGATGAAGTTGCACTTAGAAAATTCTTCAATGATCTCCATTACACAATGAGGTTTCTGCAATTAATCATGCCAAATGTCCCCTAGTGTCAATAATAATTTAGGCAGGTCAATCAGAACAGTTTTCCTTTCACTAGTCTGAAACCAGTTTAATCCCTTTTGCACCTACTGGACCTTAACTAGAAATCTTGAGTAGCTGACCATTACCAAAAATTATATTAAAGAAATCTTGAAGTATTACCTCTTGGTAGATCATTTCCATTTGGATCACATGAATATGGAGGAGGAGGTGGAGTGTTCACTGGTTCTCCCATTTCATTTACAAAAAGCAAAGCAGCTGGGGGGTACAGCATAGATGGAGAGGTCAAAACAACTAAAATAAAAACAGGAACACTTCAAAATGACTGTAATCATAAAGTGTGCATTTTATCAAATCATAAGATTACAGTATCAGACTATTAGATTTCAGAGAAAAAATTGACAGAATAATTTCTCAGAATAGAACCTGTGTGCTTCTAAATATTTGTTTTTTCAATCAGCACAATTTTTTGGAACACAATATTATGGCTTTTTGTTGTATTGCCAAAGTATGCACATTTATACTGTGATTGATAGATAGACAGATGGAGATTAATAAAGTATCTCTATCTAAGGAGAAATTCACATTTAATGTGCAAAAATAGAATTACCAATCTAGCAAACTGAAAAGTGTGTTTGTGGTATATGTGTTATGGAAATCCTCTCAGAAAAAGCCTACATCTTCAATATTTATTTTTGTACCATTCCACATTGAAATACTGAAACTATTTTTTATAGATTTGGCTAGAACTGAAGTTCCAAAATATTATTTTATTAGTTTTCATTTGAGAATATTTTTGAAATGCCTCCTTTGCGGTGTTGAATTTTCATAGCATGGAAAAGATAACTTACTTTGCTAATCTTATGTCTGACATATTTACATTATGGCTGATTCAGCAAAGTTGGAGGAATTACTATAGAACTTAAAGGTTTCACCTTCCTACTGCTGAACACTCCTAATTTTTATTCACTTGTTGCCAATGGTAACAGTTTAAAGGGGCAATGGACCAGGTGCAAGCATTTAATGCAAGTTTGACTGAGGCTGTTTGCTGTTTAGAAAAACTTGAAAATGTACACCTATAAGAAAGTATGTACTGTATTTACATAAACAAAAAGGACATTCTGGACAGTGTTAACCAAGTGTGTGTGTGTGTATATATATATATATATATATATATATATATATATATATATATATATATATATATATATATATATATATATATATATATATATATATATATATATATATATATATATATATATATATATATATATATATATATATATATATATATATATATATATATATATATACACACACACACATATACACATATACAGATAGATATATATAAATATATATAAAAATATAAATAGATACAAATAGATATCTATATCTATGAGATATCTATATCTATATCTATGAGATATCTATATCTATCTATCTATATATATATATATCTATATGTCTATATCTATCTCTATCTATATATATTGTAGATATATATACTGTATATACACATACAGTGGGTACGGAAAGTATTCAGACCCCCTTCAATTTTTCACTCTTTGTTATATTGCAGCCATTTGCTAAAACCTGACAGAACTGGAGAGGATCTGCAAGGAGGAATGGCAGAGGATCCCCAAATCCAGGTGTGAAAAAATTGTTGCATCTTTCCCAAGACGACTCATGGCTGTATTAGCTCAAATGGGTGCTTCAACTAAATACTGAGCAAAGGGTCTGAATACTTAGGACCATGTGATATTTCAGTTTTTCTTTTTTAATAAATCTGCAACAATTTAAATTTTTTTTTCTCTGTCAATATGGGGTGCTGTGTGTACATTAATAAGGGAAAAAATTAATTTAAATGATTTTAGTAAATGGCTGCAATATAACAAAGAGTGAAAAATTGAAGGGGGTCTGAATACTTTCCGTACCCACTGTATATATATGTGTGTGTGTGTGTGTGTGTGTGTGTGTGTGTGTGTGTGTATGTATATTATATATATCTCTCACAACATGAGTTAATTCTAGAAACAAACTTTTTGTAAAGCACAGCAAGTCTAAAACCAAATAAATTTCATTTTATCACCGTTCTCAAAAACAAAACAAGCAGACAAAAAGATTAGCCTATTTACTTGTGAAATCAATTCATGCATAAACCCACCATATGTATTGCAATATTTTTATATTACCTTGTCTTTCAAGGGGAGGAGATGGTACTGGGGTAGGCTGTGCAACAGACTGAGGTGGTAACGAAGATACAGAATTCTGAGCTCCCCCAGAACAAGAGCTGAAAACGGTGATGGGAGTAGTGTGAGCACAAGAAGCAGGGGAGATTACAGTTGAGCTGACCATTACCTGAGAGATGGGGGCAGAAATAATATCAATACAATTGCAACTTGCATTTAAACATGTTAAAAAACATAAGCATTTTGGTTTACAAACTTTGTAAGTAGTGCCACAGGTGTCAAAGTTGAACAAACCATTCTGATTTACCAGCTTGCACATTAATATTAAGCTAAAGCTCTGTGGTTAAAAATAATCGCACTGCACAATCGCATTGAAAATTATTCAACATAATAGCAAAACAATTATGGGAAGGAACTAACAGGTATCACTTTACTCGGCTACTATTGGCTAATGACTGGAAGTACAAACAAGTATGTACTTTTCCAAATTGCAAACGTAGAGTGTTAAAGCCAGTAGCACGCCACTTTTCCTGGTTTTTAACTTTGTTGAGCATTTAGGAACTTTGGAATTATTGCATCTGGTCTGCACCCCTGCTTAGTGTACAACAGGAAAAACCGCTTCCAGTAGTGGTGAAACAGGACAATACATAAATCAGTGCTTTTTAAAAACTTTGTTACCTGTTGAGAATAACTGAATGCAGCCACGCCATCAGGTGGAGTTTCAGTAGGGGGTGTGGTTTCCTGAAGAGACTGTAAAAGAGTTAAGTTTAAGAAATGTAAACCAATGCCTTTGACATGGAAATTACTGTACATCTTTTACATGTTAAATGTAATCAGGTATAAAGTATAATTTTTGTTCACACAGTATTTTAAAAGAATTAAAACAAACCTACTGTACTGAGAGAGTGATAATAGCTTCTCAACTACAATTATATTTTATTAATTATTTAAGCAGGATAAGTTGTGGAAAGTCAGCTGTGCAATCAAAACAATTTATCCCCCCAAAATTATTTTGTAAATACAAAGACAAAGCATACCAAGCTTGAAGTTGATTCGGCAGCAGCAAAGACAGCTGGACTTTGGTATCCTGCATCTGCAATAAAATCAACAATACAAATGTAAAATATTAGGAATATATGAATTAATCAGTACTAACAGTTCAGAGGGAAACCTGAATGATAAACCTTTGTTCTGTTTTTGATTTCCTATCATGTAGTTTTTCTATTAGTCCAAAGCTAAATTAAAATAAATAAAACATTACTATTACAAACATGTAATGTTTTTATTGCCATATTACAGATCTAGTATATGTACTTTTGATCTGAGCACATGGTTTATATTCAAAAATTCAAAGCTCTAATAGCAGACTTAATAGTGTAGGCCAAAAGAGTGTATAGTCAGAATCAAGCATTTGCCAGTTACAAATAATGTAAACAATTCTACCTTGGTGGATAGACAGTTGTTTGTATGATAAAAGTACTATGGGTACCCAGGGCCCGCCTAGAAACAATCAGATGATTACACCCAACTACAGTACAACACTGAAGAGACTGTTGCCCTCTGAGATAGCACAGAACAAATTCAAAACCCAAAAACCTAGGACTGTCATTGTCTGCCAAAGTTTTCCCCCAGCTGATGATACTTAGATGTGCAAGTCTTTCCTGTCATTTACCAGAAAATCTCAACATATTCAGAAAAACTTATAGGATGTGTCTCAAAAAGTTTGCTTAGCTGGGAAACTACCCTTTCCTAAATCTTTGATCTTTAATAAATGAACAATGGATGAAATCAGATAAAAATTTCCACTCTCCTGTTTAGCCAAGGAGTTTAAGTTCTGTGCACAATTTTACATGTACATTCTCCCCAGTGCATCAGCTACCATCAATTATTGCCAGAAAAAGAGACATGTGTCAATTGAACACTCATTTACAAAATGGGGTGCAGAGACAGAAACAAAGAATGGAGAGAACACTTAAAACCCTGCCATATTACAATGATCCCTGAAGTGCACAATATTTAAAGTATGGAATGCCCTCAGTATTGAGACCAATACGCTACGCATAAAGAAAATATATTTGCAAACTTTAAACAACTGTGAGTAAAATATTACCTTTCATCAAAATATTTACTTTAAAAAAAAAAAAAAAACCCTGACTAATCTCCCCAACTCTTCTTAACCATTGTGACGGCTGGCCCCGGCACAGACAGACGGACAGCATACTTTGCTCCACACACTTTTATTTACACTAATATTATTTACAATACGTGCTCACGTGCACCCCCAGTGCCTCCTCGCACCGATTTCCCCAAGTCCAGGCCCACAGTCTCTTGTGCCTTCCTGGCCGCCTCCAGTCCTTCCTCTTGCTCAGTCCACTTCCACCCGACTTCCACCAATGACTGGAGGGAGGCGGCCCCTTAAATAATGCCCCGGATGAGCCCCAGGTGCTTCCGCCATCTGTTCCTTGGCCACGCCCCAGCGTGGCGGAAGTGTCGGCTGCCTTCCTGGCAGCTCTCCGGGCGCCACACAAAGTCTTCCCCCCGGCACTTCCTGGTGTGGCGGAAGTGCGGGCTCCCGGATAATTAGGCACCGGGCGCCGCCTGGCGGTGGCCACGGGTCCCTACAGGGCTGGGCTTCAAAGCCCTGTACCCGAGGCCCCTTGCCTAACCAGGACGGACGCCCCACTCTGTCTGGAGGAGGCACTCGCCCTCCTCCGGTCCTCCAAGGCGTCCCGGCCGGGCTCCTGCCCCGACCGGCAACCGCACGGGATAAACCGGCATCGGGGCGCCGCCTGGCGGTGACCACGGGCCCCTACAGGGAAGGGCTTCCATGCCCTCAACCCGTGGCCCCAACAGAACCAGGACGGACGCCCCTCGCGGTCTGGAGGAGGCACAAGCCCTCCTCACGTCCTCCTGCGTCCGGCGGGCTCCGCCCGGCGGGGCCACAGTGCCCCACCGCTAGCGAGACACGGGTCGAGCGGCACAACCGAAGGGCAGCACGTCCCCAGCGAGGGTCCTACTATGTCCCCAGGGTCCAACACGGCACCCTGGGACATCTGTCTTCGGCACCCTCGCCGGCGCAAACGTCCCCCTGTGGTCTGCGCCGCTCTACGCCCGCTGTTCCCCAGCGAAGTCACTGTAGGCCTCGGCGTGGAGCACTCCCGCGGAGCGGCCCGTTCCAGGCGGGCAGGTCCCCGTCGACGTCGGCCTCAGCGCTCGTCGGGGCTTCGGGCCTGTAAAATAAAGGAAAAGAGGGCCAGAAGCACAGCCAGGACACTCATCCCGCGCGCCGTCGGTCTCCGTATCGACCGTGCTCCTGCCCCCTCCGACAGCCCCTGACTTGCCTGCTGAAGTCCTCCGTCGCAGGTTCCATGCCCGTCCGCCTGTTGTCCGCGGCACCGCTCTCGCAGGCGGCTCGCCCAGCCGCCCAGGGGATCTCCTCTGCCCGCACAGAGGACGGCCCTTCTCCGGACGCGCGCACCCAGCGCCGCGCCCTCTCCTATCGGAGGAACCGGCATTCACCCTTCGGTTCCTCCTTCTTTTCTTGGACGCTGACGGTCTGGGTCTGAGCACAGCAAAGCTCAAATCCAGCCCCGTCTGCGTCCAGGCAGAGCGACAGGAGACAGCTGCAGGCTTGAAGCGCAGGGCGCTAGGACCCAGGGCACTCAGCAGCCCCGATCCTACCAGCCCTTGTGTGTTCGAGCTCCTCGCCTCGCTAGCTGTCTGCACCGCCGCATCCGCTGTTGGGAGGTCGCCTACTCGGAGCCGGTCGTCCCGTAATCGGTCACGGCCATGTTCGGCGAACCCCCCCACTTGCTCTACGGGAACGGCAACACTCACCACTCCCGCCGTGTTCTGCCTGCCTCCGGTTCCAGCGCCGCGCCGATCCTCCGTCTCACTCGGTGTCTTTCTCGACGCGACCGCCATCTCCATCAGCTGCTCACACTGAGCGGCGAGAACACGTAGCAGCTCCTCTAAGGGCGGCTTGGCGGGCGAAGGACTCCTCCGACACGCCGAGCCGCTGGTGGAGAGAGAGACAGACGTCGGTGGGCTTCCCTGTTCATCAGCTCCACGCGACGCCTGCCTCCTCTGGGCCACTCCCTCTGGCCCAATCGGGTTCTTCTCTGACACGAGACTGGCATTCCTTGGGCCCGCCTCTATCCAATCATCGGCGGGCACACAAGACACACCGCCAATCCGTGCCTGTCAGCGGGCGGGACCTCCGCCCGCGCCATCTTGTCTCCCCTGTTCTGGCTGCGAAGGCGTGCCTCGCCGCACCGCAGCTGCGGCTTCGATTTCGCGGCCTCCTCAGCGGCCGCCGGCGCGCTGTCGACAGCCCGTGGCCCGGCGTGCTCCTGCCACAGGCGCGATCCGGTTCGTCCCTCCCTGCGGAGAACAAGGTACATCCAACCCCGCAGGGCAGGGTACTCACCTCCCGAATCCCGTCGTGCCGAGGCCCCTGCCTCGGTTTGGCCTTCAGCGAAGCAACGCGCCCGGCCTGGCTGTCCATCTCCACAGCGCGTCTTCGGAGCCCGCTGCGCTCCAGCGAGGCCCGCTCCTCCTCCGCACCCGGGGATGGCCTCTCTTCAGTCCGGCGGCGGTTTCCGGGGTAAAACGCTCCCGCGGGGCCGTGCACGGGCCGCTCCCGCGGCCAGTGTGTGGGGTCCGCTGCTGCGCCGGGCCGTTCACAAAATATTTATCGTTATGGGGCCCCCGTCTTGCACCAGACGGATGGCCCCACGTTGGGCGCCATTGTGACGGCTGGCCCCGGCACAGACAGACGGACAGCATACTTTGCTCCACACACTTTTATTTACACTAATATTATTTACAATACGTGCTCACGTGCACCCCCAGTGCCTCCTCGCACCGATTTCCCCAAGTCCAGGCCCACAGTCTCTTGTGCCTTCCTGGCCGCCTCCAGTCCTTCCTCTTGCTCAGTCCTTCCTCTTGCTCAGTCCACTTCCACCCGACTTCCACCAATGACTGGAGGGAGGCGGCCCCTTAAATAATGCCCCGGATGAGCCCCAGGTGCTTCCGCCATCTGTTCCTTGGCCCGCCCCAGCGTGGCGGAAGTGTCGGCTGCCTTCCTGGCAGCTCTCCGGGCGCCACACAAAGTCTTCCCCCCGGCACTTCCTGGTGTGGCGGAAGTGCCGGGCTCCCGGGATAATTAGGCACCGGGGCGCCGCCTGGCGGTGGCCACGGGTCCCTACAGGGCTGGGCTTCAAAGCCCTGTACCCGAGGCCCCTTGCCTAACCAGGACGGACGCCCCCACTCTGTCTGGAGGAGGCACTCGCCCTCCTCCGGTCCTCAAGCGTCCGGCCGGGCTCCTGCCCGACCGGCAACCGCACGGGATAAACCGGCATCGGGGCGCCGCCTGGCGGTGACCACGGGCCCCTACAGGGAAGGGCTTCCATGCCCTCAACCCGTGGCCCCAACAGAACCAGGACGGACGCCCCCTCGCGGTCTGGAGGAGGCACAAGCCCTCCTCACGTCCTCCTGGGCGTCCCGGCCGGGCTCCTGCCCCGGCCGGGGGCCACACCATCCACGGTTGAATTTACTGATATAGTTTGGAAATGCGAGATATACTTTGAATACATTGCTTGTATCATCTACAGATAAAGTCTCTGCAACAGGATCCTATACTTAATGAATGCAAGATAAAACATGGTCTAACTCCACACTAAACTGTACATCATACACAGTTTCTCTGAACTCAATGTCATAACCAGAGTACATTTTTTGTAGAGTTTAAGTATCAGAGATATCATAAGGCATTGGCTTTACAGTGCCAAATGTGCTGGGAAAAGTCCCATGCTCAGAACACATTGGAATAAAATGTTTGCTTACTTATCAGTTTTAGATTTACATCTAATACTTTACCAGCTGTTTGGGATATCAACTAATGAGACATTTTTGATTAATCAACAATTTAGTGTTACAACTTACTCTACACTGCTACCATGCCATTTTAACCTTGACCAGCTCACAGAATAAGAAAACGATTCCATATTTTGCTTAAATTATGTGAAACAATTCTTTTATTTATAACATGCTGAACTACTGCAAACATTTTGCATATTTCAATATTTTAATCATGATTTTAATTTTGCTCATTTGATGGGAAAGGTACAAAGATACAGTATAGTACTGTATGTTTTACTGATCTGTAATTTAGTAAGTGAGGTGAAATCCTTAAAAATCCAAGCAAATCATTGATCACTTGTTCATCTTCACATTTAACAAAAGGAAAGCTATTGGAGCATCATTCAATAAAATGTGATATCTTAACGTTAAAATACCTTTGGGATGAAGGGTTATAAAAATATATAGAGAATGCAAGCTTTGGCACTCATTTGTACATAAAATCTACAGTACCATGGAGATTAAAAAAATGACTAGGTGCTTCAGTTCATAGTGTTTAAGGATTGCACAGATTTATAGATTTTCATTCTTTACACATAAATGTGAAACAACAAGTTAAAAGGGCTAGTAAAAGTAATAGGGTTTCAGTCCAGATTTATATTTATACCAGATGAAAGCAATGCATCAAAACTGTAATATTTTATATAAAATAACTGAATACAAACCTGCATAAATGTAGTCTTCAGAAAATTCTCCTGAGAAAATAAGCACACATTTATTCAGTTCCATTTATACTATAGTAAAACTTTTAAACAGTTTGGAAAAAAAAAAAAAAAAAAAAAGGTTTGAGAAAACCTAAACAAGGCTCAATTCAAAATCCTTAAAAATGCACAGCGACCACAATTCGACACCTTATATGCAGAGTTAAGTTTACCTTTACATTTGGTAAATTCCATCATTCTCAATGACTATTATAGAATTACTAGTCTTACTAGTTGAATATTGCTGCCTTCTGACATTTAAGGATTTGTGACTCACTATAACCTATATTTATGAAAATGATGTTTCAAACTCATTTTAAATATGAGATTAGGATGAGGTGAAAAACTAAATATACTCTTGAGTTCGAAGAGTCTTTACTGAAATTTAAGATCAATTTTACAGAAATACATTTGGATAAGGAATACATTATTTCAGAAGAAATTTAATTCTAAGGCAGATTCAAAGATTAAAATATACTGATTGAATGCTAGAAGTAGCTTTGAGTACAGATTGTATACTACATATGCTGACATCATCCTCACTGGTGGACTGTAGTGAGACCTGGGTGCTTCGTGTTGCTTGTGTGTTAAACTAGACTACATTAATAGTTGCCACTATTTAAAGGTCCAGGCAGTACTTTTTACAGACCCCCCACGTGAGGAGTAAAGGGCATGTGTATCACAGTAGCGTGTCTGGGTGAAGTGACAATAGCTGTAGCAGCAGGTGTAGCATAGTTCTCCATGATAGTAAGTATCTAAATGGCTTTGTATCTGTTAATAATAAACAAGTGTGTCTACCAGTAAAGTAGTAAGAGAATACTAGTTAAATCAGCAACACATCAAGCATTGGTGCTAGAAGGAATGCAAGGATAAAGGTAACATTTAAAGAGAGAAAGACATTTATTTAGCTATTGAACGGATCACTATATGGGGTTAGAAAAAAAGGAACCAGCGAAGTGTAAGAGAGTCTAGAGGAAATTGGTTGGTAATGGTAGTAAGTAGCACAAGTATCTTAAACAGTACATTTAGGGGACATATATACATTAAAACAAGTACTGCACTTAATTTTAACTCATATTTAATTTATATTTCAGAGTAGATTTTCTGGAGACTTTTTCTCTTCAGCTTAACTGGAGCGGATTTTTTTTCTGTCCTCATCAGCCAAATGACCTAATCATTGGACATATAACACAATTTATATAAAACTCATAAAACAATATAAAGCATTAAAAAACAATTTCTATTCAAGACTCTACTCCTCAATCATATCATATGCAAGTTTGCATTATTTATTGCATGTTATTTTTATCTAATTTTGATTTTTCTTTGCTTTTTAACTATTTTTATCATCTTCTAAAGCACTTTTCAGCTATATCCTTTATATGTTAAATAAGGTATAAAAAAATGTTTTACTAAAAGGGTTTAACTGCCATCCAAACAAATTGGAAAAATGTGTACATAGAAAGCATGGCCAGTGTGATGTTGGCCTTCACCTGCAGAAGATGCCAATTGACCCAGGATGTTGACATGGTGGTGGATACCTTACGTTGTAGTGAGGAATTGGCACATCTCTCCCAGGTATCCTTTAGGGAGAAAGTGTTCACAGCAAAAAAAAAAAAAAAAAAGTGGTTTATGAGAAGACTTGGCACCAGAGAGGTAGAAATAGGTGGCTCATTGTTTGATGTAAGCATAAAGTAAGAGATGCAACTCTGGTCCAGCGCATCAATCCCTGAGCTCAAGATGTAACCCTGATAACGCTAAAGAGACACACAGAACTGAAAGGCAATTGTCTCTTAACACTAGAACAGTGGTTCCCAAACTCGGTCCGGGAGATTCCCGTGGCTGCAGGTTTTTGTTCCAACCAACTTCCGTTTTTCATTGGTCATTATTTCCTAGTTTCTGTGTTTTGGAGTCAATGCAGAAATTACAAACTTAGGTAGATTTTTATTAAAACGTAATAAGCAGTTATATGGGGAAAATGCAGGGTTTTTTAAGACATTAACTGTATTTTCAACCAAATTGTCACTTAATTTTCCAGGTGTTCTGGTTATTTGATTGATTATTTACTAATGACACTGAAGTAATTGCTGCTTTCATCAACCTGTGTGCCAGCTATGCTGGTTGTTAATTGTCACTATTAGCGTTAAACGAAGGAAGCAAACTACACAGGAAAAGGAGAAAATAGGAACAAAAGCATTTTATAGCTTTAGAAAAAAATAGAAATATTTCTAAATGTCAAAACCATACTGTTATGTGTTTTCTGAATGCAGTATAGAGTAAAAAAGTCCAGCTATTTAAATGAGATCAGTTGTTATTAATTATTATCATTGATTGAGAATCTGGTCGGAAGAAGAACTTGCAGCCACAGGGGGACCCCAGGACCGAGTTTGGGAACCACTGCACTAGAATTAACAGAGCCTACGAAAAAACACGTAAACCCGGCCCACCTTAAATCCCTTCACACCTCTCTGTCAGCGTCTTTTGTCTTGTAAATGTGTCGACAAGCCCAAGCAGCCTGCAATACCACCCCCACCGCCGCAGAATGGGCAAGAAGTTATCCCAGCTCAAGCCATGATTATCTGGGAGTGAGCTACCTAGAGTTGCATAGGGAAAATAATTTCACGTGTGTTCCGTGTCTACAACAATCAATGTAAACACATTGTTTAAACAGAAACTTTTTCATGTTTTAGTAGGAAATGACAAAAATGTAGACATAATTGACAGCTTTTAACACAGCATGTTAATATTCAGGATAGGAATTGTGGGATACACGTCTGAGCCATTAGGATATAGTGACCATAATATTATAAATTTCATTACATTTTGACAGAGCACATTCCCCCAAAATGAAAATCTTAAACTTCATTTTAGTAGGTGAGTAGGTTTGAGCAGTTGTAACAATGCAAAGAAACAAACTGGGATAGTCTTTAATTATAGAAATAGTTGAGATGTGGGGCTAGTTTAAAAAGTGTTTTGTATATAGTGCAGGAGAAGTTTAGCTCAAAATTTAGAAACAGTAGGGAATTAAAGAAAACTACCTAGTAGAAATTATAAAAACTGTATAAGGCTTGTAGGACTAACTCCATCACTACCAGTTAACGGTTAAAAATGCCCCACAGGTAAATTTCAAACAATTACTAAGGAAACTAACATGCCTGAAACCAAATAGAGATCATCATGTTTCATTATTATACTGTAATTTTGTAACAAAACAAGAGAAGATGATCAGAGTGGCTCTAAAAATTTTATTTTCAGATGGTTTTGATTAGGTACCAGTCAAACAAAAAGTATTAATTCATGGTGCCTTGTATATGTGGTTACAAATTTTTTTCTAAACACTGAAAACGGTTATGATGAAAGGAACCTTTTCGAAATTAGGTGATGTTAAGTTTTCTCCCTCATGGATCAATGCTAGGACCACGGTTTTTAAAATTTAAAAATTGAAAAAAGAATATAAACAAGCAGCTGGTCAAGTTTGCAGACTATGCTAAACTAGGTGGAAGGGCAGATAATGTAGAACTAGCTAAATCATTACAGGGGAACCTGGAGAACTTACAGGCTTAGTCACATGTGAGGAGGAGGAGTTTGGGAGGATGCACTGATTACATGTGAGGAAGATATTTAAGCAAATGTAAATTACTACATTTAGGAGATTAAAAAAAATGGTAATGCTGAAAATAATGGGAGGTCTTGAAAGTACAGTTTAGAAGGACAACCCAGGAGTTATAATGGACTCAATGCTGTATAAATCCAGCCAGTGCATAGAAGCGATCAAGAAAGTCAACAGGATATTATATAGCATGATTTGTAGCAAACAAATCAAGGGAGGTTATGCATAAGATGTATAAACGTACTAGAGAAGCCTCACCTGAAGTAATGTGTACAGCTTTAGTCTCCAAACTATACAAAATACACAGCTGCATTAGCTTATGTTCTGGACTTTCTCTAATTTCAAGACTATATGATACGAACTCTAAAGGAGTTCGATTTGTTTTTAGATTAAGTAAACAGATTAAGAGGTGAATTTAACTGTGCTATATGCACAAAGACAATAACGAGTCCTACATACACAATTTAAGTGTTTATAATTTAAATTGGATCAGCAGATTTTTGTTGTCACTAAAAAAAAAAAAATCCATGGGGATGCAGAGCAAATTTAACATTTTCTTCACACAAACTACAGACAACACAACCATAGATACATAGAATAAGTTATAATGTACAGTAATATTGTAAAGAGCTGGGGCCTCATGCAGAACGCTGTGCATAGAATTCACACTGTAACATGGCGTAAGCACAAAAGTGGAAATGTGCTTACGAAAAAAAAAATCCAGATGCATAAATCTGTGTGTTTGCCCACTTCCATGTTCTTCCGCTACATAAATCCCAGTCAGCGTGAAAAGTAATGCATGTGCACATGCCTGCTGTCCTCCCCAGTCTCCTCCCAGAATTATGCCTCTTTGAATATGCAAATCAATATAAATAGCCCTTAAGCTCAGCGTTCTGTGAAAAGGCAATGGCAAAAGCACGGGGGGAAAATATAAGTTTCGTGAATACCGAGTGGAGGCAAGGAAAAAACGTACTATTTGTTGGTTTAAACAATGGTATAAACAACAAAAGGAAGTTGATCGAGTGACAGAGTGTCAGAGAAACTCGAAAGCTCAAGTTCACAAAGTCGTACAGTGCCCGAAATAAAAAAGATATCAAAGTCGCCATGAAAAGCCAAGTCGTAGCCCACCGTCTGAGTGTCATATGAAAGCTTATTAGGGTAGAGAGAAAAAAAAAATTAAAAATAGACACACACTGAGGGGAAAGAAAAAAAAAATGTCAACTTTAATCTCGAAATTTCCACTTTAATCACGTAGTTTGTCATTAAAGTAGATCATCATAAACTTCATCTTAAAATCTTTTAATTTACTAGTTTCTCAAATCCCATCGTAAGCTAAAATAGCATGTTAAATGCTTTCTTTTGCATTTGATCTTCTATGTGCTCTGTGTGTGTGAATCACTACTTGCTTCCAGGCTCTCTCTTCATTCGACAGGACACAGAATCCATTACA
This sequence comes from Polypterus senegalus, assembly GCF_016835505.1. NCBI lineage: Eukaryota > Metazoa > Chordata > Cladistia > Polypteriformes > Polypteridae > Polypterus > Polypterus senegalus. Next base: position 126,174,705 of record NC_053163.1, on the reverse strand, counting down.
TTTGTGATATTACAGCTCTCTGAATAACTAAAATACTGAGATGTATACTTGATATCATTTTCATGATGATAGGAGTTAAAGCACGTTATTAAACATGGGAACACGGTGGTGCAGTGATTGTGCGCAACCTTCGATGAAATAATTTATTGCAGCAGTACTGTCTCTTTCAAATGTACTAACCCCCCAATTCCTGTCCTTCCTTTTCTTTCTCCAAATACCCAATCGCCACACAATCAGCACTGTAATAGACATTAAGCCATCTGTAAGCTTAGAACGCCAATTCTTCAAAACTTTTAAGGAACATTGAAATATCTTCATAGTACATGTTTAATTATTCTATCCTTCCAGTGTCACGCCAGTCCCAGCAAGCATACAGAGCGAGGCAGGAACAATCCGTGAACTAGCGCAGTGACACCATGTCCTCATATAATTATTAACAATATAGATTTAAATTAAGTTTTATCTGTATAATAAACATTTTGCTGCATTTCACCTTAATGATATCATCATCATATGTAAATATGCACTTTATAAAGTGGCTTTATAAAGTGGCCCAGATTGTGCAATATTATAACTGTAGTGCAAGTTTACAGTGAGGTGATTGTACTAATAAGTACAAACTGTTCTACAAGGAGCAGTTGATGGACTGATTGAATACGTTTATAGTACTTGGGATGAAACGGTTTCTGAACTGCAAGGTCTGTACAGGAAAGGTTTTGAAGAGTTTGCCATGCGAGAGCAGTTTCAATAGGCAGCATGTGCTTGATGCTGTATACCGATAATTCTCTTTCCAATCAGCTGCTCCGAGTAATGCAGTGAGAGTAACATGGAAAAAGTTGACCCACTGTGGCAACCTCTAACGGGAACAGCTAAAAGAAAAAGGTGCTGTGAGAGTAATTTAGAGTATTTAGAATAGTTTGTTCATTCCATGGACCATTATATTGTTACAGATTAATTACAATCAGATGCATTAAACAATATGCAGTTAATTTCAGAATATTTCTAAAGCCATGTCAGGGATGTGGATCTAAAAAAGAAAGGGTAACCACACGAACAGTAGCACTGCTTTGATGCTGGGTGCCGCCAATCTGCAAAACCGAGCGCAGAACTTGCGTACGCCAGGGTATGAGCTACTGTGGAAATGCATGTGGCTTTACGCCAAGTTTAGGCTTTATACATCGCGATTTAAACGTGGAACGGGCTTACGCAACATTTTTGTGCGTATGCACCGTTTATACATGAGGCCCCTGGACTTTAGGGACCTTCAAATTTTGATTTTGGTTCACATTGATTTCAAAAAAACAAACAAACAAAAAAACACTCACATTGGTGAACAAAATAAATAGCCTGTTATTGTCAAAATAGTTCTTAAGTACCTAGTGACATGGGTCACAAATACATAGAAATTTTACATTCTATAAATCCCAAAAAGGAAAGAAATTGGAAATTTTACATGTCCACATCACCTTCAAAAGGGTGATGACTAAAAAATGTTTTAAAAATAAACTAACAGGGTAACTAGGAGAGAATTATTTTATACAAGAGTTTTTGTGCAAAGATAACATGATTCTGAACACCTTTTAAAGAAAATAACACAGAAAGCACATGGTTTCTTACCATTATTACTTCTATCATCAATATCTTCCTCTGAAGATGTTACAGTTTGTTTGCTTGGATGAAGTGGGCTATGTCCTCTCCTAACCCAATATGTTGCCGGAGCAGGAACCACTGGTGACGAAACAGCTTGGCCCTTAAGCACAGCAAGAGAAATACAGAAATACCTGTTAACCACAAATCATGTCATGGAATTGAGAAAATGAGAGAACTTGAGACAGCAGGGTTAAATCTTCAGCACTACTAATTGAAAAGAAAAAACCTAAAACACACTAACAATGATAATTATTCCTTGTAATTACATTCACCACAAAATAATTTGGATGTGTACAATGTGCATTTGTGGTACTAAACTCAGTGAAATGTGATATAAATGTACTAACACAACACACGTATACACCATTAGTAACTGAACATTTTAAAGAGGAATGTTATTTGGAACACATGCATTTCATGTGTGTTCCGTTTCTACAATAATCTGTGTAAACACGGTTAAAAACGGAAACATTTTTCATATTTTAGTAATAAATGACAAAATGTAGGCATAGACTATATAATGTATGAAGCCTGAAGTCCAAAGATCAAATAAACACTTTCACAAAAGGTTCAAGGACAATACATTAGCTTCCATTGGTGCAGCGGTAAGATTTGCTGACTTGTAATCAAGAGTCCTCGGTTCGATCCCGACTGCCTCCTATATTTATCGTTTTCAATAGTGAGCTGGTGTTATTGTTATTATACAGTAAACACATACATTTGGTTTGTGTCTGTAACAGCCGCTGTATATGTATAGTACTTCTCATCTGCAAGCACACCCAACTACAAATTTGAGTCCTCCAGGTCCTTCCAATAGATATGCCATCTGATTGAGCCAATTCACCACCAAGTGGTGATTAGTTGACACTTCAGCACCAGTCTTGACCTAAATGCCCAGAACATGCAGTTTCAAAACAGACAACTATCGAGTCCATTACTAAACTTTGGCCCAAGGAACTCTGCGCAATAGACACAGTATTCAACCATATTCAAAATCCTTAACATTCATGACATGCATTCCTTGCTTGTATTTACAGAACACAGATGAATCCTCCAGTACTCTCAGTATTTCCATCACTACTCACACTAGTGTTTATGTCTAACAATATCCTTTTGAGCACTATGTCCAAGGTCTCTAAAAAAAAACAAAAAGCCAGTTATTCTGCACAGTTGTTCGGCGCATACATGTAAAACAGATACATGCATCTTGCCGCATCTTTAATAGACTAAGGTGACCATGTCATCCACTACAATAAACACCAGTGGTATGGTACCCCAAAAGTATTTGTACATCCATTCATGGACTCCGCGTGGGTTAACATCAGAGCTGGAGAAAGACTACCCTTCAAGAGGTTTGCTTCCAGAGCCATTGCTATTTACAAAGGGAAGTCTGAATACTGTATATCTAGCCCGCATTTTTCCAATCTCACTCATGAGTTCAGTACCCTCCACACGAATCATAATGCTCCATGACCTCAGAGCCACTTTCCTTTTAGCAGGCTAGCATTGTACCAGGCACTCATCTGTGCCTTGTAGGTGCTAAGAAATCTCTGGAGTGAGTCTGACAATGTGCATGTTTCTACAATATTAAATTTAATTTGACCTTGAGATTTAGAACTTTAAATAAAGAAGAGGGTAAGACAGAAAAAGGACAGCTCAGGCATTATTCACCAACTGGAAGGGTGTGGGGGAATTTTGGTAAATAGTGCTTTTTTGAAATGTGCCTGTTTCTCTGCAGTAAATATTTTAAAAGCAAAACTGGAAAAAACTCTTTGGTATTAAACAAATACACTTAAGCGATGACATTTTGTAACACTTGCCACAATGTTAAAAGGAAATCCTTATAGAATTGTCTGCAGAATTGTACCCCGTTATGTTAAGTGTTGCATCACAGAAAATTGACATGAACAAAATTGCTGAAAATAACTACATTTTTAAATGCATATTTAATCTTTTTTTTCCTTATTTAAAATTACCCTCTTAAATATCAAAATCTGCATAACATTCAGAAAAACCTACACAGCCTTTCATTCATACCAAGCATCTCAAATATCAGACACAGTATATTAGACTTGCCTCAGTTTGGTCTGTAGCTTAGTTTATGGGCTTACATGTTTAACAATTTGTGAAACTTACTGGCAGAGGAGGGAATGCAGTCTCATCACCTTCTTCTATCTCATAAAAAGTAATTGTTCCTTCCATTCCCTGAGACTCTTCCCCATTTTCAGGCACAAACGTAAACTGACATTCTTTATTAACGCAGTGCATTTGTCGTCGACTTCTGCTGTAAGAACTAAAAGGAGCAGAAAAATATATCACACACACAATATATAGAACCAAATTGTACTCTTTTAAAATCCAAGTTATTGCTTAGAGTACAAATGTTTTGTTCACATAAAAATTAGTCATTTATATTTTGTGCTTTATGATGATTAATATTTGATATATTTTTTTCCTCTACTAAAACATTCTCTATAACTTTGAATTTTCTTGTATGTCCTGATTTTCAACAATCACTATAAGCGCATACTTCCAACTTCACTCTCTCTATAAAACATACAAAAATAAAAAAAAATTACATGTTTAAAAAAGACAGGAAGAAGAATCACCTATTGCACCTATTACAAACAATTATAGCATTTATTGTGCAAATATCTGTAAACCTACCGTGTCCTATATGAGAAATTGTCAAAACTTTGATAGCATCGCTTTCCAGAATTATAGTAGGCAACATCAGGGCCAATCAAATGATGTCTGTTAAAGGGAGAATAACTTGTTACCTTAAAAAAAAAATAAGATGGATTTCATATGCTAAAAATTAGTAAACCTCTTACTGGAAGTGGTACTTTTAAAAGATCACTTCTGTACATATAAAAACAGAACAATAAATCTTTAAATGACATCATACTCACCTCTCTTAAAATCAGAATAAAGTAAAAACAGGTTTATACGCAGATCATGAAAGCATTAGAATACTGATGAAATGCAAACACTGTTTAAATTTGGATAATCCTGAGAACCGGTCACAGTGCTCTATGCCTACACTCAATGAAGAGGGCTATACAAAATAAAATTCAATTGATGAGAACAGGCCACTTGGCACAATCAGCTTAACAATCCTGTTCATCTAACATTTCCAAAAATAACATTGATTTGGGTTTTGAAGGTCCCCCTAGGTTTCTTGCACACTTTGTGGTAACTTATTCTGTGTCAGGGGTTTAAAGTTACCTCTTAATCTCTGTTTGATTAAAGTAAAAAAGGTTCAATTCCTTCAATATTTCTTCACAGCTCATACTTTGCAGTCCTGGAATCAGTCTAGTTGTGCTTTTCTGGACTTTTGCTAATGCTGCATTGTCCTTTTCATAGTATTGCAGCCAAAACCGTACACAGTACTTCAGACGAAACCTCACTAGTGAATTATATACTTTAATCATAACATGTCTTGGTTTGTATGGTACAATCATTCTATATAACTTAACATCGTGTCAGCCTTCTTAATGGCTTCTGTACACTGAGTGTACAGACAGTGATTATTTGAATACAAACCTCAGATCTTTTTCATAAAGCATATGTTCAGGTTTCCACTACCCACCTTGTATTCAGATTCTACAGTTTTACTGGTCGATTCTTATTTTGATCAGACCAATTACTCTTTTTATATAATATCTTCTAGTCTGTTAAGTGAAGCATTTTTCATATATTTTAATAAATATATACTCTGCTCTCCCATTTTATAAAGGAGGTGTAGAGTACTATGATCTCAATGCGGAAAAAAAAGTATTGATCCGTGTCTTAAGATTGCACACATAATGCAAAAACAATGTATGCCATTTCAGCAAGGAAAAAAGCAAAAAGCAAAATACTGTTGTGAGATTCAGCAATTTTCACAGACATTTTCACAGCATTTCTAAAGGGTCATCAAGTCATAGCATTTACTTCCCTTTGTGTTACAAGCATGTCAGTTACCCCTTCCTCCATTACCCTATAAGGAACTCTTGCAAAATAAATATTTGCTGCCTTATGAATGCATGAGGTAAACATTGAACAAGGCTCATCTTCAGTAGGGCAACGCCAATTGTATCTGCTGGGATTCTCCCTGGGATTGTATATATGATATAACTATTTCCAAATAGCCTAGGCTAATTACAATGCATGTAGTTGTAGTGAAGCTATAAAGGGTCAATTACAGTATGCATTTTAAAGCATTCTTGTTTATCGTGGTACTAGAGAATGGCATTGGACATGCAATATACTACTGTTTTTGCTCTCTTAGACAAAATTGAAAATGGTGATGTCCCTTGTATGTTTTATGATCCGATTTCTTTCTATATTTGTTCATTAACATTACAAATTATTCACATTAGCACTAAGAATAAGTAGTATTATAAAAAGGCATAATAAAACATAGAACCAAATTTAAGGAATGTCAGTGCAGTGCTGTGACAGTATGATTACCTGTTCAATGATTAGGCACAAATTAAGACTTGCCAAATTACTGTTCCTTATCTAACAAGGTTAAATAATGGAATTCTTAACAGGTACAAACAATCCATCCAATCTTGCTAGTAATGTCAAAACCCTTTTACTTACAAAATACAGGAAGAAATGAAAAAATATGTATAAATCCAAAATATGTATCAATCCAATGCTGAAAATGAATAACAAACTTGCTAAAAGAGAAACAGTACAAAAACAAAATTAAATCTATGAACCTGCACCTGAAGAAGCGAGAGAAACAAAGACATTTAAAATAAATATGGCCTCTGCGAAATGGCGTATGGTTTATGCTGGGTTTTGGAAGACCTCCTGTAAAGGGCTTTTGTAGCTCGTTAAACATGAAGACCAAACATTGTTATCCATCCATCCTCTTCCGCTTATCCGAGATTGGGTCGCGGGGGCCGCAGCTTAAGCAGAGATGCCCAGACTTCTCTCTCCCCGGCCACTTCTTCTAGCTCTTCCGGGGGAATCCCAAGGCGTTCCCAGGCCAGCTGGGAAACTTAGTCCCTCCAGTGTGCCCTGGGTGTTCCCCAGGGCCTCCTCCCAGTCAGACGTGCACGGAACACCTCACCAGGGAGGCATCCAGGAGGCATCCTGATCAGATGCCTGAGCCACCTCATCTGACTCCTCTCGATGCAGAGGAGTAGCGGCTCTACTCAGCTCCTCCCAGATGACCGAGCTTCTCACCCTATCTTAAAGGGAAAGCTAAGACACCCTGCAGTGGAAACTCCTTTCAGCCGCTTGTATTCGCAATCTCATTCTTTCGGTTACTACCCATAGCTTATGACCATAGGTGAGGGTAGGAACATAGACCGACTGGTAAATTGAGAGCTTTGCCTTATGGTTCAGCTCCTTTTTCACCATGACAGACCGATGCAGTGCCCGCATCACTGATCCGATCCGCCCGTCGATCTCACGCTCCATTCTTCCCTCACTAGTGACAAAGGGCAGCCCTGGCGGAGTCCAACTCTCACTGGAAACGGGTTCGACTTACTGCCAGCAATGCAGTAAGTTGCAGTAAGAGTTTGCCTCCTCGAACCGCCACCTTATCGTGGTGGAGGGGTTTGTGTGTCCCAATGATCCTAGGAGCTCCGTTTTCCGGGGCTTTATGCCTCTGATAGGGTCACCCAAGGCAAACTGGTCCTAGGTGAGGGATGAGACAAAGAGTGGTTCAAGAAAACCTCCTATGAAGAATAAAAAATTTGGACGCCCGTTTTCCCTCACCCGGCCATGGATCACCGGGCCCCCCTCTGGAGCCAGGCCTAGAGGTGGGGCTTGATGGCGAGCACCTGGTGGCCGGGCCTGTACCCATGGGGCTTGGCCGGGCATAGTCCTAAGAGGCAACGTGGGTCCCCCCTTCCCATGGGCTCACCACCTTTGTGAGGGGCCAAGGAGGTCGGGTGCAGTGCGAGTTGGGTGGTGGCCGAAGGCAGGGACCTTAGCGGTCCGATCCTCGGCTACAGAAGCTGGCTCTTGGGATGTGGAATGTTACCTTTCTGAAGAGTAAGGAACCTGAGCTAGTGCGTGAGGTCGAGGGGTTCTGGCTAGATATAGTCAGGCTCACCTCGACGTACAGCTTGGACTCTGGAACCAATCTCCTTGAGAGGGGCTGGACTCTCTACCACTCTGGAGTTGCCCCCGGCGAGAGGTGCCGAGTGGGTGTGGGCATACTTATTGCCCCCGGACTTGGAGCCTGTTCATTGGGGTTTATCCCCGGTGGATGAGAGGGTAGCCTCCCTCCGACTTCGGGTGGGGGTGATGAGTCCTAACTGCTTGTGCGTATGCGCCAAACAGCAGTTTGGAGCACCCACCCTTTTTGGAGTCCCTGGAGGGGGTGCTAGAGGGCATACCTTCTGGGGACTCCCTCGTATTGCTGGAAGACTTCAACGCTCACGTGGGCAATGACAGCGAAACCTGGAAGGGCGTGATTGGGAGGAATGGCCCCTCTGATCTGAACCCAAGTGGCATTTTGTTATTGGACTTCTGTGCTCGTCACAGACTGTCTATAACGAACACCATGTTCATGCATAGGGGTGTTCATATGTGCACTTCGCACCAGGACACCCTAGGCCTCAGTTCAATGATCGACATTATGGTCATGCCGTCGGACTTGCGGTCACATGTCTTGGACACTCGGGTGAAGAGAGGGGCGGAGCTGTCAACTGATCACCACCTGGTGGTGAGTAGGCTTTCGATGGTGAGGGAGGATTCCGGTCAGGCCTGGTAGGCCCAAATGTGTTGTGAGGGTCTACTGGGAACATCTGGCAGAGTCCCCTGTAAGTAGCAGCTTCAATTCCCACCTCCGGCGGAACATCAACCATGTCCCGAGGGAGGTGGGGGACATAGAGTCCGAATGGGCTATGTTCCGTGTCTCTATTGCTGAGGCGGCTGACTGGAGCGGTGGCCGGAAGGTGGTCAGTGCCTGTCGTGGCGGTAATCCCTGAACTATTGGTGGACACCGGCGGTGAGGGATGCCGTCAAGCTGAAGGAGGAGTCCTACAGGACCCTTTTGTCCTGTGGGACTCTGGTGGCAGCTAATAGGTACCAGCAGGTCAAGCAGAATGCAGCTTTTGTGGTTGTGGAGGCAAAAACTCGGACGAGGGAGGAGTTTGGGGAGGCCATGGAAAACTACTTTCGGACGGCTTCGAGGAGATTCTGGTCCACCATCTGGTGTCTCAGGAAGGAGAAGCAGTGCAGTGTCAATACTGTATATGGTGGGGATGGTGAGCTGCGGACCTTGACTCTGGACGTTGTGGCTGGAGTGCTTCGAAGACCTCCTCAATCCCACTAACATGCCTTCCAATGAGGAAGCAGAGCATGGGGACTCGGAGATGGGCTCCCCCATCACTGGGACTGAGGTGGTCAACACCTTGGACGGGGTTGGATGAGATACACCCGGAGTTCAAGGCTCTGGATGTTGTTGGACCGTCTTGGTTAACACATCTCTGCAACATCGCATGGCCATCAGGGACAGTGTCTCTGGATTGGCAGACTGGGGTGGTGGTCCCCCTCCTCAGCCTCCCTGGAAAAGTATATTCGGTGGTCCCGGAGAGAAGGACCCATTGGATAGTCGAACCTCAGATTCAGGAGGAACAGTGTGGTTTTCATCCTGGTTGCAGAACAGTGGACCAACTCTACCCTTTTAGCAGGGTCCTGGGTGCATGGGAGTTTGCCCAACCAGTCTACATGTGTTTTGTGGACTTGGAAAAGGCGTTTGACCATGTCCAACGGGGAATCCTGTGGGGGGTGCTCCGGGAGTATCGGGTACCGGACCCCCCGATAATGGCTGTTCATTCCTTGTACAACCAGTGTTAGAGCTTGGTCCACATTGTCGGCTGTAAGTCAAACCCAAAACTGTTAATACACAAAAATATAAAATAATTGGGTTAATAGACATAATTTTTGTGGAGACTGAGTGTAAGTCAAGATCTCTATTGTTTAAACTAACTAACTCTGCTCCCTTCGCTCGCTCACCCCCGTGTTTGGTTTACCAGATATACAATATAATACAAGAAGTGCCGCAATGGGCTTTAACAGACCCTGCCTCCTGACAGCCTTGACCCTCTAAGACGACCAGAAAAAACTCCCAAAAAAACCCATGTAGAGGGAAGGAAAAAAAAAAAAAATCGAAGAAACCTTGGTAAAGGCAGTTCAAAGAGAGGCCCATTTCCAGGTTGGTTGTGCATGCAGTGGGTGTCAAGGAGGGGGTCAATACAATACAATACATAGAACAGAATAAACCCTCAATACAGTATAAAAATAAAAATTCTAGAAGTAAGGAGTAGAATTTCACATGAGATATCACATCACATAATATGATTTGGATTTGTTTTAAGTCCTGGAGACCTCATTCATTAAGCTGCCTCCCCCATTTTGCCATTCCACATCCGAAATAGCACTAATCCGATGAAAGTACCCCTCTTTTCCACGATACCTGCGATCCTCCATCAAGGATGACTTTACCTTAGGCAGGTAATATACAATTTAAAGAGATTGTAATTTTGTTGGGAATTATCACATATGCATTATTTTCACTTTTACTTTAAAAACTTTTGTAAAAACAATACTTGTCCTTTATTTACGGCCCTGTGCGTGGTTACATCTCTTTCTTGCCAGATGTATAATGCTGCTTGTGTTGTGAAGGGGGGGGGTTTGGCTAAATGCACGCTAAGGATATGTCTTTGGATTATTTGCTGTCTTTTTGCAGTTTGCGAGCTGCTTCTTTTGCCTGTCGCATGTCGTCGTTTTAACAGCTGGGAGCACATGATGCTTGTCTGCAAAATGCAAGCCAACAACTGCTAGGTTTGATGTCTGTGAACTTCTTTTAAATGATGGCCCACTGCATGGTCTCGCGTGACCATGTAAAAACAATAGTTGTCCTTTATTTCCAATCCCGGGTGAGAATTACGAGAAGGGCAGCGCGACAATCTTTTTAAAGCCTGTACAGCCGCTGATCCTTTTGCTACTTCGTGTCTCTGCTGCTCGCGTTGTGATCGCTTCTCCGTGATCAGAAATATACACCTCATCAAATTGTGTTTTCTTTTAAATTAAACTTGTCGTTGCTTTAACTGTTGCGGGTCCACAGATTCTCATACTGTATGTTCCACGATTGTGTAAATCTATGTTTTGTGTATTGAATGATGCAAAGGTGAAAATACTTTTCTTCGCTCTTTTCCTTTCATTTCTGACCTCGCTTTGACCTGCTGTTTTTCAAGGACACCTGGTCCTGATTAATTTCCTATTTTTTGCGCTAATGCGATCTTTTATTTGTAGACATTTTATTTATAACATGTCCTTTATACACTTAATATGCACTGAGACACCTATATCGGTGTTGTGTGCCGCTTCCCGTTACACTACCGATTTTTTTTTTTGCCCATTCTCTTTCGTCTCGCAGGTTTTTAAAATGTCTTTCAAGAACTTCCGAGAAGATCACGAGAGAAAAGTTTGTCAATTTCATGTTATCAATTTGTTTTAGCAAAGAGTCCAGCAATACAGATCATTCAGTGAAGCACTGTATCTTGCCAAACATGCAAAAACATGTTAGGTGCACTTCTATCCAACAAGATCCATCAAGGCCTCATCAGGTCACCTTTAAAAAGGCTTTAGCTCATGGCTTAATGCCTTGAAGGTCACCAGAAGCAACTCAGAGTTTGAGTGGCATATTATTTGACGGTGTTGCCAGACACTATCAAAGCTAATTGTCACTGAATGACCTCACCAGAGCAGGACCAACAAATTAGACTCCATCAAGAACAGTGTAGTAACTGGCTGCACAGAGTCCTGGAATTACAATTAAAGTGAATGAGAAAGGGTCGCAAAAGGTTTGCAGAATGCCTGATGATGGGTCATCGCTCGCATGTCTGAAACTAAACCCCCCCAGACATTGTTTGACAGCAAATCCTTCAAGGGGCCTGACAATTCTCTGCAGGGGCTGATGTTCACAGGAATAATGATCGGCCACTGTTCTCAGGTGGTTATGGCCTGGGAAGACAAGCAATAGACAAAAATGGATTGTGAGAGAAGTTTAAGAACCACTGATCTAGGAGACTATTTTAGATCTGCCACCCATACTGCAGCTGAAACTGCTAATAGGCCTGATGCTTGAGATAATAAGACAGAATTTTTACCGTTGTACTTAGCAGAGATTACCAGTCAGAGACTCTCTCATCAAATCTGGCTTTCTTTATATTGAATTCAGCAAGCGTTGTGTTCTTGTATTCCCCATCTCCATGTAGGTTAAGGAAGTGTTTTTAGTTTTGCCGGTACTAGACTAGAATTGCTTAACTTGGCATTACAAATCATGCAGATAGGACGCGGACTCCCATCACTTTCTGTTATATATGTGAATCCATGTTGCACATATTCGTCCAACCACTTTCTTTTTTTGTTCGACATAGTTAGTACGGATTCAAATATTAAAGAAATCTCACGACATACTATCACGACAGTCACAAGTCGACTACTGAGTGCACCAAATTCCCTGCAGCACCGATTGGCCGAACAATGTAGCGTAATTACCTACAGCTAATGATGACCAAGCGAGGCGTGTCATACGAATCATATGAGTCGGGTGCATGTCTCGACCTCCTGACGCCGAACCCCTGAGACTGACTCACCGAACCCCTGAGGTTCGATCGCGCCCAGGTTAAGAACCACGGAGCTAGAAGGTATGGGTGAAATATACAGAGAAAGCTGATGTAAATTTATGTGCTTAAGTGTTTCATTACATAGACACAGGAGAAGTTTACTTTGATTTTTTCGTAAAATAAATTGATTGAAGGGCTTCTTTTTTTCCCCCCCAATTGTAACTGATGTTTAAGATATATTGAGGGCATCTGTATACAAGGAGAATGTTGGAATTTACTCAGACGAGCCAGAATGTCTCCTTACATCTTATACTGAAGATCATTAAGCACACAAGAAAAGCCACATGCTTTGACTTGAACTATATTCAAATCAAAATCTGATAACAATTACCGGTAGTTAGATTAAGGTTTTTTTAAGTTGGCTATCTATAAAGATCTAATTGTACCTATTGATATGCACTGTAATGACCAAGTACTTCAAAAAATGAAATAGCTGAAGAGGAGTCTATTTACTTAATAAGAAAAATGGATTTCATCTGCAGAAAAATTACAGCAAGCACCTGCACATTACCATAACAGTTATTCCTATTTATACCTGGGAAGAATTGTAGTCATTACATTGATGATTAGATCATCAATTACAAACTAGACTAACAAGCAGGGCTATGTAGTATTAGGACACTACTTAAGTGTCTCTTCAAATGCAAACAATCTATATGATTACATATTTAAGGAACCCATTTAAAATTTTATGTTTGGATGATCTTTAAACTTTGCAAATTATTAGGTATACACATTCCTCAAGTTCAGGCCATGCTTTCAAACATTTCATACTTACAGTAAATGTATTGATTTTACATTGTTGTTGATTGCATTATTATCTGATATTTGCAAGTTATAGCTCATCTTTGTATAGAAGGAAAAAGAGGCCCTACATTGTTTTTCCACAGTCCCTATTTGTGAACAGAAACAAAAAGTTCTTTGGAGATCAGAGCAACCTAATTATTGCAATTAAACAAAGAATTCTGGTTAACAAACATAACAGGAGTTTTGAGCATTTAAACTAGTGTTGATTTCACTCTGTACAGATTTTGCTTTCATGACATTTTCTCCACTTCCACCTCAAACCCCTAATGTTCTCAGCAGTCATGCTCACATAATGAGAGAATATAAAATGCAGTTTAAGTCATCAGTAGGGACCTTTTGTAATTTTGATTACATAAAAAAAACAACCTGCTCCAACTAAATTCAGGCAATATAACAATTTGAAGTACATAGTATATTTTGAGAACAAAATGTTCCACTAACAACAGAGAAGTAACTTGTTATGAAAGCATTGCTTTTATGTTTGTTGCACTGCTTTACAAGATCAGCTTTGAATAGTCCATGAATGCCACTGGCAGAAAATTTTTAGCTGAAAGAAACACAGACAAAAGGCGAAATAAAAAAATAAATAAATAAATAATATAAAAAGGATTTACAAACCATTACTGTTCAAAGCCTAACAAATCAATACACATACCTTTCATTCCTTGATTTTAGTTGGAGTACTAAGAAATACAACATGTGTTATCAAGCATTCACAGGGATGATTAAAACCTACAAGAATATATTAAATTGACAAACTAGCACCGATTCCTGTAGGGTCGTATCCACTAGGTTTAGAAGGAGAAATGTGGACAAGCTGGACTGGAATCCAATTTTTACGTCATACACTAAATAATGTGCCATTTAGGACACACACACACAATAGGACAGAAAATGGCAGTGGTTAGGTTTGCCCCTCAAAGATGGAGGAGACATTAGATTCATAAGACATTTAGAGTATGATGTTGAAGGACAAATAGTCAACCTCCACAAAGAAGGTGTGCTACGTTAATTATCAATTATAAATCCACTTGAGTGGTTTGAGTGTGCCCTGCAGTCAACTGGAACACAAGTACAGGTTGGTTCCTGCCTTGCACCTATTGCTGTCAGATAGGCTCTGGCCCCCCCGACACTGAATTCAGCAAAGAGAGTACAAATAATTAACAGTAATGAACGAAGGAAGTAAGCAAACAATGCGTGTTGGCCTAAATGTATGAGCAGAATAAATTTCATTAAGCTATGGAAAAAACAGTACAATGAACTCCTTTTAATATACTTTTGTTAACTGACGGACACTTGAAAGAGAAGCACAGTATACTAACCTTGACGGTCCATAACCTCTTCCTGAACGGTGACTGGAAGGATGGGATCGGTATTGTTCAGCCAAGGTAGAATTGCCAGATGGGCTATGGATCTGGGAAAACCTGGCAGAAGGAATACTGTGCTGTAGACGAGGAGGTAATCCAGACTGGCCCCTGGTGTATGCAACAGCCATAAACATTTCCTTTCCACGGGCTTTCTTATAAAATCTTTTTCTTCCTCTTATCTCGTGATCTACATCTAAAAGGCATTAAAAAAATGAAGGTCCAGAACATAAAAATAAATAAATGAAAACACTGATGTATTAATATACAATGTAATTGTTAATATATAAAAGGTGAAAATTAAGTTTGCTTTTTATTGTTAGATTTGCAAATTCTTGCAAAATTACTTTTAACAAGTCTCAATAACCATGCTGCCTAAACCATTACTTTTCTAACAATCTTTATAGAGTATAAGGGGGTAAAAGAGCTCCTTTGTTTAGTTTTTTTTAAAAAAAATTAATGCTCCCCAACGCCTCTTCGTTTAAGACATCATATGTAAAATCAGTATCAATGAGACAGAGACATCACACATTCATTGAGGTAGTTAAACCTGCATTGGGGACCCTGAAGAAACTCTTCACTGGGGAAATTTTAAATAGCTAGAATAGAAAAACAGAATTATGACCACTCTCATTTGCATTAATGAGAACATATTAGCATTTAACAATTCGAGATCACTGATTTAGAAGTTTTTTGGGACAGGATCAAAAGCAGAACAATACTTTTAGGGTACCAGAGATATATTCAGGAAAAAATGCTCTGTTAATCAAAAAATGGAGCAGTGGGATTAACAAAACTGTCTCAAACTATTCTGTGAGTCAGGGTGGAAGCAAGTGATACTAATGAAGAGAACAAGCTTACAATTCAATATAATTCTTCGACTCTGAAATCTAAATAACCATCCTTTCACCATCAAATGTCAGCCTTTGCTTTTGAATAAGGCCTTTACAAGAAAACATTTTTGAATAGTGAAGTTCAATCTGTCAGCCCTAGTATACTGTATATGCAGTATCAAACATGCAATTTTCTGTTTTACCACAGCTGTGTTGGATCAGTACTAATATTTTGACTTCAGTATCTATACCAGCTTCCAGACCTCAGCAGTGGCACCAAAACAGTTCTGAAGCAAACAACAGATAACTCCAAAACCTGTCTTACTCTAGCCTCCCTGGTGCACCGTGTCATCATGCTGCACTACGCACCACTTCCCTCTTGATAGCCGTGAGGTTCTGATCATGAAGAATGTAGGTTTGTTTTATGAAGTGTACAAAATAGATGTTATTACACAAATGTGATGTGTAGAGGAAAGGGGAAGGGGGTGATTGAGAGAAAAGCATCTGACATTAACTTTCAGTACTGGAAGTACTAAAGTGCTGGTACTATACCACTTTAAAATTTGTGCTTTTCTGGTGTTTATTCAGTACCAGCATACCACAGACATGTTGCTAAATCTGCTGAATTTTCCAAGCATTTAAGATTAGGTTTAGGTTGAAGTCAATCCATAAAGCTGTCTCAAACTATAAGAGCAGCACCGAAATACAGCAGGGTTTTCCTTTATGGTTTTAATGAAATCAAAATATTTTTATGCAGTGCTTATTCTACAGCAGAACTGTTAAATTCATTTTACAAATCACAACACTCTCAAATTAAACTAATGTGAACCTGAAGAAGTCACTTAAAGGCAATGTGCATTTGGTAGTAGGATAAATCACCTGCTGAACAAATAGAGTTTATGGCTTTTGTTTTCATTTGAGCATTCTTTTCTTAAAATATGCATTTCAAAACTTTTAGGACTGTGACAATTTCTCATATTAGTTCATATACAGTTTACAATGCTTCATTATATTCTAACACTATGACCAATAATTAAAGTTGTAGCCCTGTCACATATCTGTAAATGGTTACTTAATGTACACATGCATTTCTGTCAACCAATATACTGCGAATATATACTGCTCAAAAGAATTAAAGAAACACTTTTTAATCAGAGTATAGCATAAAGTCAATGAAAATTATGGGATATTAATCTGGTCAGTTAAGTAGCAGAGGGGGTTGTTAATCAGTTTCAGCTGCTGTGGTGTTAATGAAATTAACAACAGATGCACTAGAGGGGCAACAATGAGATGACCCCCAAAACAGGAATGGTTTAACAGGTGGAGGCCACTGACATTTTTCCCTCCTCATCTTTTCTGACTGTTTCTTCACTAGTTTTGCATTTGGCTACAGTCAGTGTCACTACTGGTAGCACGAGGTGATACCTGGCCCCTACAGAGGTTGCACAGGTAGTCCAACTTCTCCATGATGGCACATCAATACGTGTCATTGCCAGAAGGTTTGCTGTGTCTCCCTGCACAGTCTCAAGGGCATGGAGGAGATTCTAGGAGACAAGCAGTTACTCTAGGAGAGCTGGAGAGGGCCATAGAAGGTCCATAACCCATCAGCAGGACCAGTATCTGCTCCTTTGGGCAAGGAGGAACAGGATGAGCACTGCCAGAGCCCTACAAAATGACCTCCAGCAGGCCACTGGTGTGAATGTCTCTGACCAAACAATCAGAAACAGACTTCATGAGGGTTGCCTGAGGGCCCAAATGTCTACTGCACCCTGTGCTCACTGCCCAGCACCGGGGAGCTCAATTGGCATTTGCCATAGAATACCAGAATTGGCAGGTCCACCACTGGCGTTCTGTGCTTTTCACAGATGAGAGCAGGTTCACCCTGAGTATATGTGAAAGACGTGAAAGGGTCAGGAGAAGCCGTGGAGAATATTATGCTGCCTGTAACATCGTTTAACATGACTGGTTTGGTGGTGGGTCAGTGATGATCTTGGAGGCATATCCATGGAGCGACTCACAGACCTCTACAGGCTAGACAACGGCATCTTGACAGCCATTAGGTATCAGGATGAAATCCTTGGACCCATTGTCAGACCCTACGCTGGTGCAGTAGGTCCTGGTTTCCTCCTAATGCACGACAATGCCGGCAGTACCTGGAGGATGAAGGAATTGAAACAATTGAATGGCCTTCACGATCCCCTGACTTAAACCCAATAGAACATCTGTGGGACATTATGTTTCTGTCCATTAGGCGCCGCCAGGTTGCTCCTCAGACTGTACAACAGCTCAGGGATGCCCTCATACAGATCTGGGAGGAAATGCCACAAGACACCATCCGTCGTCTCATTAGGAGCATGCCCCGAAGTTGTCAAGCATGCATACAAGCTCGTGGGGGCCACACAAGATACTGAAAAGCATTTTGAGTAGCAGAAATTAAGTTTTTGAAAAAATGGACTAGCCTGCCACATCTTCATTCACTCTGATTTTAGGGTGTCTACACAATTGAGCCCTCTGTAGGCAGAAAACTTTTATTTCCATTAAAAGACTTGGCATCCTTTTGTTCCTAAGACATTGCCCTGTCGTTATTTGTATAGATATCCAACTTCATATTGAGATCTGATGTATCTAATGTGTTTCTTTAAAGTGTTCCTTTAATTTTTGTGAGCAGTGTACTTACAAATCCAGGCAATACAAAAATGTCAAATGGACTCAAACAAGTCGAAATTCAAAATCTGTTTGAAAGTTTAAAAATATACAAATAGTTTACTAAAATGCACTGAATTCACTTTAGTCTTAATTTCTTCATTTTTTATCCATCCATCCACCCATCATAGATCAAAATTTACAAACACAAAAAAATTAAAAGATGATAGTATAGATGGTGAGAGATGCACTATGTACCATGTGCTTGTTTTGTCCTTGTAAAATAAAATAAAATGCTTGTTTCTTAGTAAAAAGCAAATACTTTAAAAGGTAAAAACCACTACAGTGACTGCATCTGCTGCTTTCACTTGAATCTAGGAGTCAAAATGTGCAATCTATACTTGACATTTTCACTTATTTTGGTAACTACCAGTACCATGCATAACAACAAATGGAATACTTAAGGCAAACTCGATTCACTTGCCTATGAATACACATTTCTGGAACCGAAAATATGAATATTAAAAACACCAATGAGGCATTTATAACTAAAAATCAATTAATATTAAAAATGGAACCATACACAATTATTTCTTAGTCTTATGTAGGTCTCTAATAAAATGGCCATACATGATCTTGTGTGAATGTGACCCATAGACATGTATTTTGGTATATTTAAGACAGTAAATTAAATTACAATTCCTCCACACAACAACATCTGCTACTCAGGTATTCTACGTTTGACAAATATTTAGCATAATTAGCACCGGAAAGAGCACTTTAATTTAAAAATGTTTATATAGTTGAGGTTAGTACATTGTGAACTTTAGGGGGCACTTGTGCTTCATCCCTAAACCCAAATGACCAGCAAACAGAACAAAAAGTAATACATAAATGGGTTTTACTGCCAAAGCAAGTGAAAAATCAAAACAATTACCCCATAAACACACAGAAGCTTAAACAAAAAAAAAAAAAAGAGCCGTCTGGTCCTTCTATCTACACCTCACATACTAGTTCACCTATAGCCTTCTTTACTTGTCCAGCCACTTATCAGTTGCTACCTCCCAAACTCCAATGTCTCCTGTATAATGACTGCAGGGCCTTTTAAGCCTGGATCAGGAAACCATTCCAGACAAGCCTTCACAAATGTTTCCAGGTTACAAGGCTAGTGCGCAAAGACCTGCAGGTACCCCTGAGGAAATCCCCTTAGTGACACTAGGTTTCTGTTCATTCTTCTCATACCATAGAGTGTGATTAAGAGGAGCCACGGTGTCTATCCTCCCAGGGGACATTAACAAGGGTATCAAATTGGTTGTTGCTGGTCTCTCTTTCACAGCGAAGTAGTAGCATGTAGCCAGTGACTTGGTGGATTGATATTTATTTTTGAAATTAATCATTAATAGGTTACAATATACATTTTGCTTTTGTTTCCCCCCACTTGGCCCGTTACTCTTTATGTCTAAGCTTTTAGTAGCACATAGTCTTCTCAGATAAAGGATTTGATATGAGGTGCAGAATGCTAAGAAGGACACCTGTTGTCTCTTCAGCTAGTTCTTCAAATTTCATCTTGGGGAAATAAAAATAGTTGCGATGACACTTTTCTAAGACAAAGCTTTCATTTTTTTCCCCTCTAATACCACCCGTAATCAAAAAAAGCTAACATTTTGCGAATTCAAATTTGTACGCTGAAAAAACAATAGTCAATAAAGTGAATGACCTTGAGAAAAAGAAAAGAAAAATCATTCAAAAATTAGCTATGATCCAATCAGAAGAAGGTATATTCTTGCTTTATACAATAGCAAACCCATTACGGGTGAATTGTGTCTCTGTTATCCTCGTGCTAAGCCCTCGTTCTGTCGTTTCCTGCTACACAATCTTTTTCCTTTTATATACAATTCAGAAACTTGTAAAAAAGAAATCTACCCAATTTTCTACAACCCATACCCAAATCTATCCCAGGGA
Organism: Polypterus senegalus; assembly: GCF_016835505.1. NCBI lineage: Eukaryota > Metazoa > Chordata > Cladistia > Polypteriformes > Polypteridae > Polypterus > Polypterus senegalus. The sequence continues at coordinate 126,154,800 of NC_053163.1, read as the reverse complement.
CTATAATTGTTAATTTTGTTAATCTTGAAGACTGACAGCAATTCAACAATATATATGTATATAACAATATTGAAGGGTAGATTCCTTGAAATGATCCTAGGGACCAGTGGGAAAAGGACCTTCCAAATTATTATCACAGAAAAGGAGTGAACTCCGCCATGAACAGAATACACTCTAGTGTATATGCACTAATCATTCCATAATTCATGTAAATTTTTTAATCAATCACATCTCTCTCATTTTAAATTAAGTATCTAAAATGTAATCACGGTAAAAGCCAACTTTGGAGTGTTGCTATCTAGCTCCAGCATCACTAGGCCATGTTTTGGGAATGTACTTAATTTTCAGATTTTTGGACAAACATCTATACATACTGGTGTCAAAATCACTTCTAATCGATTAACAGCAACATTTAGTGTATTCTTTGATGGGATTAAAATGCACAGAGAAAAATTGATTCTAATATTCTACAGCAAACTACCAGCTCATAGACATATGTCACTTAACTGGTGGAATCTCCACCTACTTTCTGTCACTCAGTGAAAGTTCTATATTGTCTCAAATTAAAAGAAAAAAAAATCAAATACATCCAAAACTTAAAACATAGCAAGAATTATTAGATGTTTGTGTGTATTTGTGTGTGTGTGTGTTGGGAGGGATGGGGGTGATGGTTACTACTAGTACCTATATTTTCTCTTTGACAGGGGTTGAACTGTTTTATTTGTATGTCCATTTTTGTTTCCTCCGACTCTGAATTGTATCTGATATATTTGCTTGTTTGGATAAAATACTATTGTAATGTTGTGCTTCCCAGAAATAAAATGAAAATAAAAAGGGAATTTTGCCCCAGAGGACGATTGCACTTTACCAATGAAGATAAAGGACATCAAGCAAAAGGAAAGCAAATGAAAACAGAGAGAGTGAGCAACACCCGGCATCTTATGTATGCCAGCAAAAAAAGTCAGGACTATGCATGATTCGTGCTCTACACGGTATCATAGTTCACCGAAAACCAGATCATAGTCAGTCTATTCAACATTAGACACTACATTGAGAAATGTTAAAAAAAAAAAAAATGAATATCCAGTAAGAAAAGAAAATAATGCTTATTAATGTTTAATGGTTTAATAAATGGGATGAGTTAGGCCCTTCTTCTGAATTAAAAGTGATCAGTTTTAAAGCAACAGAACCTTTTCCACAAGATAAAACTATGAATCTTTGTAACTTAAAAATAAATCATACTCTTTCTTAAAAAAATGCTATGTACATCACTTTGTTGCAATGAGAAAAGTTAGGAAAAGTAGGAGTCTCATTCAGTGTTGTGCACCAAAGGGGAAAGTAATAGTTCTCAAGCCCCTGCCCCTTTCCGTCACTGATCCAAGTTCACTTTTGGGCACAAGGATGCACCTCCTTTTTATTGTAAGAGGCAAATATCCGCAATTAGCAATATACTTGTTAAAGCTACATAGGCGTCTTTATACCATCCCATTTGGTTAAAGATGTTTATTTTCCTTTTTTTTTGGAATTTACAGTAGTAAATGTGTGTGTGGTTTGTGCTCAAGCTGTACATATTCACTTTGCCTAAAACTCCAGCTTTTCTAGCTGGCTCGTTACAGTTATCAATTTCTTTCCATTTTCAAAAAGCACTAGAGATTTTGTAATAACTATTTTTGTCAGTATTTTGCAATTATAAACTCATGTGCATTGAAACTAAGTATCTCAAAGCCTGAAGCATCTGTGAGAAAGCACCTCCATGTCTACAAGTACAGTATGTGTGCTTTTCCCCCTAAAGAAAAGAGCTTTTGGCAGAACCATTTGAGCTCACTCAGGCCAGGCCTACCGACTCAACTAATAGGATGTTAAGTATACACCTGACAAAGAATAATACAATGCTGGATTTGTTCAACACTAATTTAGTGTTCCTAGCCTGTTTCAGTGGCGGAAAATTCTATGCCACATTACACGTACCAACAGATACTCCTGAAAGTAGCTCAACTTTAAGTCTGAACTCCAAAATCTGGCAGGGCAAGAGCTACCATCACTATTAACTTAGTCTAGTAATTTTAATCTATTAAAACCTGCATTCAAAAAAAAAAAAAAAAAAGAGATTTTCCTATAAAATCAAAAAAAGTTTGCTATAAAAAAAGTTTAGTTTTGTTTCTATTACTGAGAGAGACATTTACTATAGTAAAATGTTTATATACTACAGGTGTACATTTTACTTCAGGTTTATGGACTACCAATCTCTTCCTTGCTGAAAATTAGTACACAAATAAATGTCAATATGGCAACCAGAGCTCTTCCAACTTTCTATTTCACCAAAAAAAACGGTACTTTATGGAGGAAAAATAAGACTGATGTGCTACGATGGACTCTTTCTTCATTTGATATTTCTTACAATGGAGTTGGGAATTTTTTCTCTCTCTTGTTTTAAGATGCATTCTATTAAGAAATTAAAGTATATGCTCAGCAGAGGGGGTATAGTGTCTTTTCTGATAACCAATAATTACAGATGAAAACTTTTTTGCCAAGTTTCTGATTATTATAATGGTCCTGTAGTTAAATCCAAATGCCCACAAATTCAAAAACAAGCATAAAAAGGGTAGACAGTAATGGAACCATGACTAAAAAACTGCTCAAAAACACATCAGATCTCAATGGGAAAAAAATCATGCTGGATATCAATACTGATATGGACTGGGTAATGTGTTAGGAGCAAAAGGATTCCACATCATTTTATGGAAATGAAAATTATCAACCTACAGAGGGCTGAATTCAAAGACAAAACGAAAATCAAAGTGAAAAAATGATGTAGCAGGCAAGTCCATTTTGCCAAACTTTCACCAGGAGGAACCCAGGACCCACTGCACCAACATAGGGTCTGACAATGGGTACAAGGATTTTATCCCGATACCTAATGGCAGTCAAGGTGCTGTTGTCTAGCTTATAAAGGTCTGTGTGTCCCTTCATGCATATGCCTCCCCAGACCATCACTGATCCACCACCAAATCGGTCATGCTGAACAATGTTACAGGCAGCATAACGTTCTCCACAGCTCCTCCAGGCCCTTTCACGTCTGTCACAGGTGCTCAGGGTGAATCTGCTCTCATCTGTGAAAAGCACAGAGTGCCAGTGGTGGACCTGACAATTCCGGTAGTCTATGGCAAATGCCAATCGAGGTCCACGATGCCAGGCAGTGAGCACAGGGCCCACTAGAGGACGTCGGACCCTCAGGCCACCCTCATGAAGTGTGTTTGATTGTTTGGTCAGAGACATTCACACCAGTGGCCTGCATTTTGTAGGGCTCTGGCAGTGCTCATCCTGGTCCTCCTTGCCCAAAGGAGCAGGTTCCTGGTCCTGCTGATGGGTTAAGGACCTTCTACGGCCCTGTCCAGCTCTCCTACAGCAACTGCCCGTCTCCTGGAATCTCCTCCATGCCCTTGAGACTGTGCTGGGAGACACAGTAAACCTTCTGGCAATGGCATGTATTAATGTGCCATCCTGGAGAAGTTGGACTACCTGTGCAACCTCTGTAAGGTCCAGATATCGCCTCATGCTACCAGTAGTGACACTGACTGTACCCAAATGCAAAACTAGTGAAAAAACATTCAAAAAGATGGATGGAAAAATGTCAGTGGCCTCCACCTGTTAAACCATTCCTGTTTTGGGGGTTGTCTCATTGTTGCCCCTCTAATGCACCTGTTGCTAATTTAATTAACACCAAAGCAGCTGAAACTGATTAACCACCCCCTCTGCTACTTAACTGATGAGGTCAAACATCCCATAAGTTTCACTTACCTGATGCTATACTCTGATTAAAAAGTGGTGCTTTAATTTTTTTGAGCAGTATATAACAAATCCTGACCTGTGTAGTGCTCCTCTACTTTTGAGCCACTGCCCACCATATGTCTACACAAACTGGTCTTATAGTTTAATCACAAATATTTGCAAAAATGAAATGGATAAATCATATTTTAACACTTTCCCACAACAGCTGAATACATACTCTTAAAAGTGGATTATTTAAGTAACATGTATCACAATTATAATACATTTTAGACAGTAACATGTTTGCATCAATTTTACCATGTCTGTTGAAAGATGATTTATAAGTTAGTGTAATGGATTGCAGTGGATAACTGTATTCAAACATCTGTTAATGATATACAGGAACATTTTAAGAAGCAGTGTTTGCCTTTAACTTGACCTGCTGGATATATTTTCTTTTTACAACTGTAACTGAATTTAACAGTATCACTGATTTTATATTTTGTGAAACATATTTTTAAGTACATTCAATACTAAACACTCTCCGTTTTCAATTGTGTAGATGATAGGTGAAATCTTTCAGTAATAGCTGAGAAACATTTTAGGGTGACGGGACACTTATCTTAAAGAAACATCATGAAAGGTTAAAAAAAGTCAGAAACCTGTTCAAACATACCTGGAAACCACATAAAGGTGAAGTGAACAGAGACAAAAGATGCAATACACAAAACGCACTAAAAGACGATTAACATCAACAGATGTACTGTAGCAACAAGATTGGGCAGTTGTCACATACATAGAAATTTCAAGTATAATAACTAAACCTAAAGATATAGGAATAACAGGAGTATAATAAAATACTTATTTTATACAAGTAATTTGGGCATAAACCAACAAACCAACCAGAATAAATACTTCAAAATGCATTATTTGCAAATTACCAGTTGTATATCATACTGCATTCCACCCAGCTCTGACCAAGAATAAAAAAAAAAATGGTTCATAACCTTACTATTAGTACTACTTATTTGGCTGATGCCTTTATCCAAGGTGACATAAAACATTTGAGATACACTTATTTCCCCCCAATTGGAGCATGGGCAGGTGAAGTGACTTGCTCATGGTCACAGTGTCCGTAGCAAGATTTAGGTCCAAAGACTTAACCATTATGTCATAGTGCCTATTTAATCTTTTTAATTTTTATTAAATTTTTTTTTTTGAATAAGTTAAATTTTCATGTCTGGGGGAACTGCATGCCATCTTTGCAGCATTAGTCACAAAGCACAAAAAAAATATATCAGTTTAATATGGGGCAAATTTTGAGGTGGCAATTAACTAAAAACAACCAGAGAGGAGCCTGAAAGTCAACAGAACACCAAACAACTTGAATAAAATCCACACTGACACAGGGAAGGCAAAAAAGCAAACTCTAAACAAACCATGGAAGTAGCAGAAATGAAAATTAGTCCCTGAAGCTGTGATGTCAGATTGTCAATAATTGCCCAAACAAGCTAATTAAAAAAGTCATTTGCTTCACTGTGATGTATACATTTTCTTGTTTGAAAAAAACAAACTTGGTTAATATTTAGCAAACCCCTATAATCAGCCAAAAGAATGTTAACACTTAGTTTTAAAAGGTAAGCTATTAAAATAACAAATTTCACTTTTGTTTAAGAATACCAAAATAAAGTCAACAGACCTATTTCAGCTACATATCCCTCTGCCATTCTGGTATAACTTCCACTTTTTCTTGGGGCATTACTCCAGGCAGGTACTGGATTCACTTGAGTCACTGGTTTCAGATTAGTCAGAGGAACGAGATGCCTTAAAAAACCAAAAATAATAATTTAAAAAAATTATATAATTTATTTATATTATATACACACACACACACACACTATATTTTAGATATTTTTAGCCTTTGCAAATTAAATTTGAATATAAAATTTACACAAGAAATGACACACACACAAATATATTTTTCCAGTTTTAGGCAAAGCCAAAGCCCTTAACAGGTAGAGCCAATAGAAAAAAGACCTAATTTTCTGTTCAGCTTCTTCGTAGAGATGAACAGTAACACAACAAATAAGTATTAGCATAGCAGCTGGGCTTTAACACGAAGGTGCTCAAGTGAAGCAGGCTGCAAAAGGCAATTGATCCATCAATTTTATAAACCAGGCAATACCAGGTTCAGGGAAACAGGACTAATATCAGTTTCAAGTTGAGTTTAGAGCAGCAGGTAAGAAGCAGTTTCCAATTCAGTTTCCACCAGATGCTCAAGTATTTCTTAACAGGAAATCTCTATAAAAAGTCACGATAAAAAATATGCCAGGAACAGCTATGCTTCTGCATTCATTAACTAAATGTATTTCAACAGGAACATAGTACAAGTGCAAGAAAGTCTATATATCTTTGGAATGAAATTAAAATCTGTGCCTTATTCACCTAAGCAGCCTTTTCAGTACAGTTTTTTGATTAAACAGAATGAAAATGAAGGAAACTTTAAAATGGCATCCTGCTATTTGTTTTCTGTCAGGTTTTGTAGGCATTTATGAAATTACTAAAGTAAACCAAATAATATTACTCTAACTAAAACAGCGTTTATCAATGTTCTGGGTGGGTGATTAAAACATTTTTATTTATAGTGAGGGATGAAGATGTCCGTTTTAAAATAAGCAATAGTGCTTTGATTTTATTTTCTCCAAAAGTAGGGACTACTATTAAAATTAGACACTTTCAGCAGAAAAAAAAAGGATTAACCTAATTGGTGTGATGCATGTCCCATAAACACATTTTTGTAAGTTTTTTCACCCAAATACAAAAGATATAGAACTTTTGAATAGAACTGGTTAAATTTTGCTTCACCTTCACTATGCTATATAGAATTTACCATATATTCAAATCCATCTAAACCTGTCATCACATCTTAATACTGTATTTTCAGCGTCACACCTGTATTCTGTAATTGTAGATTATAAACCTATAATTAATGTATAGAATTAAGACACCAAAAGCCAGTTGGTCTTCCATACTTAGATTCCACAGTTAATTTGATGCATCGGCAGAGACCTCTGCACATTGTTGGGCATATCAGATATTCTAAAGGAAGGTTGAGAGAAGGAGGCCTGCCCTTCCACAAACATAATATATCGCGCAGTTACGAGATAGATTCAACAAAATCCAACCAATACTAAAAGAGCACATGGACAAGGCTCAATCAGCACAGGCCCACTACTATAACCGTGGCGCGACTCTTCAGGATTTCCACCCAAGGCTATGAGTTGTGGTTCTCACCTCCCACTCTAAATTACTGACCCATTGGCAGGGCCCATAAGAGATTAAGGAAAGGAAGGGGATCTAATTTGGTTAGACAACCAAATCGTCAGCTAAGCGAACAGGTGGGTATACCTCCAGCTCCGTTCCCCCTTCGTTCAAAAAAAAAAAAAAAAAAAGCTCCCTTAATCAATCATCGGCCCTATTTTGTTAGCCAACCAACAGTCACAGCTGAAAACCGTTATTGTGTCTGTCCCAGAGATGGTAAATGAGAAACCTGGGAAGACCTCTCTGATCAAGCATGACATAGTGATGAAACCAGGGGTGATCATCCAGGAATTTCCTTATATGCTTCCCGAGGCAGAATTGGAGATCAAGCGTATGCTCGAGCTGGGCATGATTGTGGAAAGTCACAGCCCTTGTTCCAGTCTTATTGTCTTGGTTCCTACGCCTGGTGGGAGCTGGAGGTTCTGTACCAGGTCTCCCCATTTGATGCTTACCCGATGCTGCGAGAGGATAAAATCCTTGAGTGACTTGGCAATGCTCAATATTTGACCACTCTTGACTTGACTAAGGGGTACTGGCAAATTCCCTTAACGGACTCTGCGAAAGTAAAGACTGCGTTTAGCATCCCTAGCCGACAATGGCAGGTACCAGACAATAGATAACCAATTTTTTTTTTTTTTAACTGTCTTACTTTGTAGGATATTGTCCAATAATATTGTAATGATATACAGGGTGAGTCAAAATTATGTTAACATTTGAATGGCGGAAAGCTTCACATGTGCAAGATGGATTTACAGGACTGTCTCAACCTGTTAACCATCATGTTCAACACATGTACCATATGGAGCACAAAGTATATAAATAGCAGTCCATTAGTGTTAACAACTTTGACTCACCCTGTATATAATCAAAAATGACAATGAGCTTTATTTCAAGTCACTTCTGAATGCAATGGACTCACAGACATAAAAAGAATGGGAAAAAACCTTTTTTGTACTTTCAATAGATAGTATAGCTTTAAATGTTTGATCAGTTAGCATCAAGCATATTAGATTCATTGAAACAATGAAGAATACAACATTAGAATGGGGGGAATCCTTCCTTTCAAACAGGAGCTTCAACTGTCATGATACAATAAGCTTCATCCTGGTACAAAGCAGGCTAAGAGGCGATGCCAAGTTGTTTCAACCACCAAGCATGACATGAGGAAATGGACAAGAACACTGTGATAAAGCGTGTCAGTGCTTTTATAAAAGATAAATTCCACAGAACTGGAAAGCAATGCAAAGAAATATTTCTATCTGGTAAATGATTTGCTTTTTAGCAGATCTGTAATAAATCTTCAGAACCAAAGGAACTAAAAATTTCCTAATGAGCAGGATCAAACCTGCAAAGAGGAAATAATCAGAAGTCTCTGCTAAACAGTTTACATAGATAGTTGTTACATAAGCAAAACTTTTCTGATTTTAACTATTAACATGTGGGAAATACTTAAGCAAAAGGCACATTGTAAGAAAATCAACTCATTTTGTCTTCAAGTTTTCATCCTGGGCCTTCAAATTTATAATAAAAGTGGAAAAAGATTTAATCATTCATAATCTGACAAGGAATTTAAAATTGTAAAATGATCTGAATAATTTTGCATGGTAATTTAAGTTGCACAATCCTGTATACACAAACAAAATGTATAAAAAGTTTATTTATTGTCTCACTTTTCACCCAGTTCTTCGATAAAGACAGTCACTGCACTTGTATGAGGTCCAACTTCCTGGATAAAAGCATTATAGTATTTCCCACCTGGCTCTAATCGTACCTATAAGCCAAAAAAGAAATATTTATGAACAACTTGCAGGAACCAGTGGATGGAACAGTTGTTCTTTGCAGGGCAAAGTCACATGCGCACAGGCCCACACTGTATAAAAGGCTCTTATGAGCTGGTCATTAAAGTTGCATGGATGTCTCTGAAACTTGGAAGGAGAGCCAAGCAATACTATGAAGCTAAGTACCAGAAAATTACTAAACCATTTTCAGGATGCAAACCACATGCTCAGCTACAGTTGTTTGAAGGTTAAACTGGAAAGCACTAAGAAAAAATCACTTTTTTATTTCAAGAACATATACATTGACAATATCAGCCACCCATAAACAGAAGAAATAACACACAAACTTAGTATGTTTAAGAAACTTTTACTGACACCAGAGGGCAATTAAAACATCTGAAAATTTTTGTCTCGCCTTTTAAACAAAACTTAAATCGTTATACATAGTATTAAATAGTTAAAATAAATTAAAGTATTTGTTTAAAGACTACATTTTGATGAAAGCAATGTTTGAAAATTACCAGGACATCTTATATTAGAATATCTACAACAAATACTAGAAGGAAAAATATGTCTGTTTCTTGCAAATTCTGATTGAAAACATCCTGCTCAGTCTATTCGTGGTTAACTTCTTAAAGAAGTTATTTATTGACCTAGTGGAAAAAAAAATTGCACTTCATCAGGTCTGATGTTACTTATTTTCAAGATAATCAAAAAAAAAAACACCTTAAAAGGCATGCAATAAGTACAGATTCAAACAAACAGACACTATAGTAGTTTAAAATGTCACTTGCTTTGACTGGACACCTTTAAAACAGAGGTTTGCGATTTAAGCCACAGTTCATCACTTCATGAAGTGCTTGATATAACCTTTACTGCCAGGTAAGTGCAAGGAATTAATGTTAAATTTGCTTTTTATTTTTGCATAGTAAGGCCAAATCGGTATGTGTTTAAAATTTGATTATATATACACTCACCTAAAGGATTATTAGGAACACCATACTAATACGGTGTTTGACCCCCTTTCGCCTTCAGAACTGCCTTAATTCTACGTGGCATTGATTCAACAAGGTGCTGAAAGCATTCTTTAGAAATGTTGGCCCATATTGATAGGATAGCATCTTGCAGTTGATGGAGATTTGTGGGATGCACATCCAGGGCACGAAGCTCCCGTTCCACCACATCCCAAAGATGCTCTATTAGGTTGAGATCTGGTGACTGTGGGGGCCATTTTAGTACAGTGAACTCATTGTCATGTTCAAGAAAAAAATTTGAAATGATTCGAGCTTTGTGACATGGTGCATTATCCTGCTGGAAGTAGCCATCAGAGGATGGGTACATGGTGGTCATGAAGGGATGGACATGGTCAGAAACAATGCTCAGGTAGCCCGTGGCATTTAAACGATGCCCAATTGGCACTAAGGGGCCTAAAGTGTGCCAAGAAAACATCCCCCACACCATTACACCACCACCACCAGCCTGCACAGTGGTAACAAGGCATGATGGATCCATGTTCTCATTCTGTTTACGCCAAATTCTGACTCTACCATTTGAATGTCTCAACAGAAATCGAGATTCATCAGACCAGGCAACATTTTTCCAGTCTTCAACTGTCCAATTTTGGTGAGCTCGTGCAAATTGTAGCCTCTTTTTCCTATTTGTAGTGGAGATGAGTGGTACCCGGTGGGGTCTTCTGCTGTTGTAGCCCATCCACCTCAAGGTTGTGCGTGTTGTGGCTTCACAAATGCTTTGCTGCATACCTCGGTTGTAATGAGTGGTTATTTCAGTCAAAGTTGCTCTTCTATCAGCTTGAATCAGTCAACCCATTCTCCTCTGACCTCAAGCATCAAAAAGGCATTTTCGCCCACAGGACTGCCGCATACTGGATGTTTTTCCCTTTTCACACCATTCTTTGTAAACCCTAGAAATGGTTGTGCGTGAAAATCCCAGTAACAGAGCAGATTGTGAAATACAGTAATCCCTCGCTATATCGCGCTTTGACTTTCGCGGTTTCACTCTATCGTGGATTTTAAATGTAAGCACATCTAAACATATCTCACAGATTTTTCGCTGGTTCGCCGCTTTCTGCGGACAATGGGTCTTTTAATTTAGGTTACATGCTTCCTCAGTTTGATTGCCCAGTTGATTTCATACAAGGGACGCTATTGGCGGATGGTTTAGAAGCTACCCAACAGAGCATGTATTGCATATTAACTAAAACTCCTCAATGCTATAAGATATGCTTCCCGCTGTGCTTGTTTGCTTCTCTCTATCTTTCTCGCTCTCTCTGCCTGACGAAGGGGGTGTGAGCAGAGGGGCTGTTTGCACAGAGGACACGGACGCTCCTCTACAAAATGCCGCTTTATCGCGGTGCTTCTGTATATACTTAAAAGCATGTATTGATTTTTTGATTGTTTGCTTTTCTTTGCGAGCTCTCTCTGACATTCTCTGCTCCTGACGCGCTCCTTTATGACGGCGCTCTTTTGAAGATAAGATATGTTTGCTTTCTTTTAATTGTGAGAAAGAACTGTCATCTCTGTCTTGTCATGGAGCACAGTTTAAACGTTTGACTAAAGGGTGTTATTTCATGTCTAGAGGGCTCTAATAATGTTAACAGGGTGGGAGAGTTTATAAGGGCTTAAAATATATAAAAATAACCACACAAACATATGGTTTCTACTTCGCGGATTTTCACCTATCGCGGGGGGGTCTGGAACGCAACCCCCGCGATCGAGGAGGGAGGGATTACTGTACTCAGACCGGCCCGTCTGGCACCAACAACCATGCCACGCTCAAAATTGCTTAAATCACCTTTCTTTCCCATTCTGACATTCAGTTTGGAGTTCAGGAGATTCTCTTGACCAGGACCACAGCCCTAAATGCATTGAAGCAACTGCCATGTGATTGGTTGATTAGATAATTGGATTAATAAGAAATTGAACAGGTGTTCCTAATAATCCTTTAGGTGAGTGTATATATGCACACAAAAAAACTAGAAACTTTAAAAAGCTCCTACAGCACTAAGTCATAAAGAACTTAAATCTCCAACAAAGCAGGGAAAAAAAAACATCCTGTTGAATGCCTAGGTCTGAAAAAGTCAATAAAACAAGTCAGCATTTATTTGTTGAATATTTGTGTAAAAAGTATTTCAGAGATCAGCAGTCTTAATCTAAACAAATTCTTAACTTACTACTTCAAATACTTCAGAGCGATTTTTTTTTAATTTTTTTTTAAATTAAAATTTGAAGAACAAAAACTAAGGTGCTGGCCACTACAGATTTCACCCCTTGTCTTTATTCTTCGATTATCTTTAAGAACTTAACTCCTTCAAAATAAGAAAAATTACATTTGGCAGAAAAAGGAATTAGTCAGCGACTATATTTTATAGTAGCATATATTGTTGATTGTTTTTCTTTGTAGCAGTTTTGCTTACAAATGCGTCTGTCCCATTTTAAGGCGGTTGACTTCTCTCAATATTTTCAAACCTGCTACCACTGTTCAAAGGCCATAAGAAACCTGGGCACCGAAGCCTTCCCTGGCAGCAATGGGTACTAAACAGAAGCGTGTTTTATTCTTTTAACAAAAATGCTTTATGCAAAGCAAAGAACCTAGCCAAAAGGGGATGCACAAACCAGTGTTTCTCTTTATGCCAGCTCCAAGCCCAGATACATGGGTTATATCAGGAAGGGCATCCAGTGTAAAATTTTTCCTGATCAACAGGAGGACAACAATACAGATTTCCATACCGAGTCTAACAACGGCCGCCACCAGTACTGTTAGCCAACATGGTGCTGGCAGAAATTGGGCTACCGTTGGCTAAAGGAGAAGGGGGGACATGTCTGAATGCAGAAGGGCAGGAGGAAGGTAAACAAAGTGGAACGGAGGGTAGGAACTTTGAATGCTGGCAGTATGACTGATAAGGGGAGAGAGTTAGTCGATATGATGGACAGAAGGAAGGTTGATATATTGTGTGTGCAAGAGACTAAAGGGGAGTTTTCCAGGTGGATTCAAATTGTTCTATCATGGGGAGGATGGGAGGAGAAATGAGGAAGGGGTTATCCTGAAGGAACAGTATGTCAAGAGTGTTTTGGAAGTGAAAAGAGTGGCAGACAGAGTAATGATTATGAAGCTGGAAATTGGAGATTTGATGTTGAATGTTGTTAGTGCATGTTCTCCGCAAGTTGGGTGTGTGATGGATGAGAAAGATTTCTGGAGTTGGATGAAGTGATGGGCAGTGTACCCAAGGGACAGAAGGTGGTGATTGGAGCGGATTTCAATGGAAATGTTGGTGACGGAAACAGAGGAGACAAAGAGGTGATGGGGAGGTATGGTGTCAAGGAGAGGAATGAAGAAGGTCAGACAGTGGATTTTGTGAAAAGGATGGACAAGGCTGTGGTGAATACATATTTTAAAAAGAAGGAGATGCACACAGGTAGATTACATCCGTTGCAAAAGAGTCAATCTAAAGGAGATTAAAGTGGTGTCAGGGGAAGTGTAGTTAGGCAGCATAGGACGGTGGTCTGTAGGATGACGGAGATCAAGAGGAGGACAGTGCCAAGGATCAAATGGTGGATGTTGAAAAAAAGGGTGACTGCAAGATTGGAATTTAGGTAGGAGGTAAGACAGGCACTGAGTGGCAGTGAACGTTTACCAGACAACTGGGCAACTGCAGGAGAAGTAGTAAGGGTGACAGCAAGAAGGGTGTTTAGCGTGACATCTGGACAGAGGAAAGAGGGAAAGGATACCTGTGGTGGAATGGGGAAGTACACAACTGAATACAGAGAAAGAGGATGGCGAAGAAGAAGTGGGATAGTCAGAGAAATGTAGAAAGTAGACAAAACTACAAGGAGATAAGGCACAAGGTGAAGAAACAGGTGGTGAAGGCTAAAGAAAAGGAGTATGATGAGTTGTATGAGGAGTTGGACACTAAGGAAGGAGAAAAGGACCTGTACTAATTGGCTAGGCAGAGAAACCAAGCTGAGAAAGATGTGCAGCAGGTTAGGGTGATAAAGGATATAGTTGGAAACATACTCACAAAAAAGGAGGGTGTGTTGAGTGGATAGAAAGAGTACTTTGAAAGGCTGATGAATGAAGAGAGTGGGGGGGAGAAAAAAGAGAGAGAGAAGGATGGATGATGTAGAGATTGTGAATCAAGAAAAGTAACAGATTAGCAAGGAGGAAGCAAGGACAGCTATGAAGAGGATGAAGAATGGAAAGGCTGTTGAGCCAGATGACATACCTGTGGAAGCATTGAGGTGTTTAGGAGAAATGGCAGTGGAGTTTTTAACCAGATTGTTTAATGGAATTTTTGAAAGTGAGAGAATGCCTGAGGAGTGGAGAAGAAGTGTACGGATGCTGATTTTTAAGAATAAAGGGGGGATGCACAGAGCAGTAGTAACTACAGGGGGGAAAAAATGAATCAGTCTCAACATGAAGTTATGGAAAAGAGTAGTGGAAGCCAGGTGATTAGTGAGCAGCAGAATGGTTTCATGCCAAGAAAGAGCACCACAGATGCAATGTTTGCTCTGAGGGTGGTGTTGGAGAAGTATAGAGAAGGCCTGAAGGAGTTGCATCGCATCTTTGTGGACCTGGAGAAAGCATAGGACAGGGTGCCTTGAGAAGAGTTGTGGTATTGTATGAGGAAGTTGGGAGTGACAGAAAAGTATCTAAAAGTTGGACAGGATATGCACAATGGAAGTGCGACAGTGGTGATGTCTGCGGTAGGAGTGACAGATGCATTCAACGTGGAAGTGGGATTACATCAGGGATCAGCCATGAGCCCTGTCTTATTTGTAATATTGATGGACAGGTTGACAGATGAGATTAGACAGGAATCCACTTGGACTATAATGTTTGCTGATGACACTGATCTGTAGCGACCAGGTTGAGGAGACCCTGGAAAGGTAGACATATTTTCTAGAGCAGGCATGTCAAACTCACTACCATTGGTGGGCCACTTCGACTGCCATATGTGTATCAACGGGCCGCGCTGTAACAAATACTATTATACAAAGTTACTGTAGCTTTCTTTCCAATACTGAAAGCTTTAAAAAAATGTAACACTAAGGCCTTGTTCACACGGGCGTTAAAATCGAGCGCTTTTATTGCGTCAGAAGGCCCGTGAGCGTGGATCAAGCGCCGAGTGTTTTCTACACGTAGGAGTCAATGAGAGTGTTCACACGGGCTTTGGTGACGTGCGTTTGTCCGGCAGCGCGTTTATACGGCATCAAAAAAAGTTGCATGCAGCTTTTTCTTGGCGTTCAAAACCCAACGAACGCAAGGAAACCGCTTCTAGTTCATTTTCTGCGCGTTTATTTTACGCTTCGGAGGACCGGATATATCCCATGATATTAATATTTTTATGTTTTCATATACAACATATATATTTTCATATATGCTTATTTTATTTTATTGTCTCATGTAATTTGTAAACCATGAACCTATTAATTTATGTTCTAATATAATATTTGATAACGATTATGCAGGGGGGGCAATCCATGGCGGGGGGCATTTCAGTGCATAACACCGGTGTAAGCGCACACTCGACTACTGTTTCCTTACCTCAATGTAACAAGTAGTCTCTCTTCAGGGCTAACACCAAGTCGTATATTGCTTGATCGGCGTGCAATGTGGCATTGCACCAGCTGCAGCAGACAATCAAAAGTGGAAACCGACATCCGACAGTAATTTAAAAACTTGCGCGGAAATTTTCGCATTTCTTCATAAAGCACAAAAAAAACTTCCTTTAACCCGACGTTGTGCAGTCAGAGGATGAACCGGGTAGCGGCGGCGATTTTTCTCTCCCTACGTCGCCGTATTACGAGTATTTTAAAACAAGAAGATTAATATCTAACATAGCAAAATGGTCCATATTGAAAGGAGGCACCTCAAATAAAACGACAAGGGCTTTCATATCCAGTTCCCGATACTGCCTCCACAGGTTAACACACAAACTACAATTTGGGCTGCAGGCTGGCGTTAGACAGAGACAAACGAACGCCGGTGTAGAAGTCAATCGATCGCCACCACAAAATGCAACATAAACGTCTAGGACGTTCAGAGCAAGTTCGTTTATCCAAAAACATAACGCCCGTGTGAACAAGGCCTTAGAGTTTAAAGAAAAGCAATTGATTTCCATACAATATCCGTACAACAACGTACAATTAGAGTCTTAGCCTCTTAGCTAGGTCCTTATATAGGAGTCTTACAGTCAGAGAGCTTTCTTTTGTCCCAACACTTGGCATCTCTTGATAGTAACCAGTTCGCCAATATCAGGCTTGAAATCTTGTGCAGCTGCAACTTTTATAAGGGATGAAAGGTGCTCGACAGCAAGTCTTGAGAAATGTGGGATTTTGGTAGTTTTCATTAACGAAAACAATTGCTCACAAAGGTAAGTGCTTCCGAACATAGATAGTACTCTCGATGCCAACTTACAGATCTGCACATACGAGGGTGGCAGGTAAGCATACAAGCCTGGCAGACCAACTTCATTGTATTTTGCCTTCAGAACAGAATCTGACTGCAGTTCAATCAATTCCATTTGGATATTCTCAACGTTGTAAGAGTATGGTGACGAAAACAGCACTAAGTCCTGTTCGTGTGAACTGAAATCACGAAAACGCTCACTGAATTCACTGCTCAGTAATTGAAGTTGGAAAACAAATCCTCCAAAAATCAAATTTTACTTTACTAAGTTTACTTCAAAGTTTATATTGTAAAATAAGCCGATATGCAAAAAGCCCCCTGATCTACACTAATTTTATAAACTCAAAAAAATC
Organism: Polypterus senegalus; assembly: GCF_016835505.1. NCBI lineage: Eukaryota > Metazoa > Chordata > Cladistia > Polypteriformes > Polypteridae > Polypterus > Polypterus senegalus. The sequence continues at coordinate 126,138,155 of NC_053163.1, read as the reverse complement.
ACAAAAATTTGTTAAACAACTCGCCAACATCTTGCATTCACTTCAGATATTCAGTTTTAGTCTGCACTAACTGTTCGTTACAATACTTGCACAAAATTACATAAAACTGGCGCAAAAAAAAAAAATGAAAATATCCATCCATCCTCTTCCACTTATCCGAGATCGGGTTGCGGGGGTAGCAGCTTAAGCAGAGATGCCCAGACTTCCCTCTCCCCGGCCACTTCTATGAGCTCTACCGGGGGAATCCCGAGGCATTCCCAGGCCAGCCGAGAGACGTAGTCCCTCCAGCGTGTCCTGGGTCATCCCCGGGGCCTCCTCCCGGTTAGATGTGCCCGGAACACCTCACCAGGGAGGCGTCCAGGAAGCATCCTGATCAGATGCCGGAGCCACCTCATCTGACTCCTCTCGATGCGGAGGAGCAGTGGCTCTACTGAGCCCCTCCCGGATGGACAGGGCTAGAAATGAGTACATTAGAGGGTCAGCACAGGTTGCAAGGTTGGGAGACAAAGTCAGAGGGGCTAGATTGCATTTCTTTGAACATGTGCATAGGAGAGATGCTGGAAAAAAATTGGAAAAGGATGCTAAGGATAGAGCTTCCAGGCAAAAGGAAAAGGCCTAAGAGAAAGTGTACAGATGTGGCGAGAGAAGACATGCAGGTGATGGGTGTAACAGAGCAAGAGGAAGAGGACAGGAAGATATGGAACAAGATGATCTGCTGTGGCAACCTGTAACAGAAGCAGCCGAAAAAAAAGGAGCTTTTGGCAAAGCTAAGAATCACAATTTCAGTAGGGGTCTTGCTATACTTTTCACCCCAAACTTTTCAATTATGATCAGGGTTCTAGCCAGCAGACTCTGATAGAACTGAACCACACTCAATTTAAGAAAAATAAGATGCAGTATTAGTAAATAAAAAAACAAAATTATGTAAAAAATGTTTTAAATAATAAAGCTCACAATAGTATTTACTTGACTAAGACCTTTATCTAAGGTGACTAAGGTGATCAAGATGCTAAATTTTTTTTACAATATATACCAAAAAAAAAACAAAAAACATACACACAGCTCTTCATAATTACCCAAGTTGTTTATAGGTAATCGCGTATTGGGTTTCAAGCAACATTAAAATCTCAGTTTCATCATCGCACATTAAAACCTGAATCCACTACAAAGACTATTTAAAACCAACTTTCCACGCAAGTACATATATGCAACAAAATGTTCAGTTTGCCATCTTGTATTTCAAATCCAGCAACAACTTATTGGGTTGGATAACTTTTATTGTAATCAATGAAACGGACAGGTGTCTATCCAGTGAAGAACAGCTGTCTGCATTAGGGTTAAAAGTCAAATTATAATAACTTGGATGATGTCACTTCCGGATCCGGCACCTTGGATGACATCACTTCCTCTCCGGTCCTTTAAAACCGCCATCTTACCTCCAATCTGGGAGTTCTGTTTTGGACTAAGTCTTGTGAATATCTCTGCTCAATTATTTTCAAACTTTTGCAGCCAGGATATAATATATGGGTGGCTGCCCCAAACCTTTATAATGTTGGGAGAGTATTTCTTGTCACAAGAGCAAATCAGCAATTAATAGCTTGTTGCACCAATTCACCTTCGTACATAACTTGACAAAGTGAGTGTCACATTCAACAGAATGGCTCTACAGACTTTGGTGAATTAGCAGATGTAGCCCGACAGCACTTCTGCAAGCCTAGTACTTTCAGAAAAGGCAGAAACCAATTTTAGACAGAATTGGGTTTACTAATGCCCACATTCACACTTGCCAATCACAGTACCAAAATCAGACTTGGCAAGTGCCCCAAGTTCATGTCTACATACTGTCAAATAATAGTTCCTGTGAGAAACCCACATGATTTGTTTGCATTATTGTATCAATTTATTAAAAAACAACAAATATAACCACTTGTTTTCACCTTTCATAATCAATGATTACAAGACACACAAGAAAACAATTGAAGTGAAATCAACAAGATTATAGATGATCTTGGCAAGCAGATTTCAAATATTTACAGAAAATGCACTAGTGGAAAATAATAAAAACAAGACACTACTTATAAAAAGACAAACATATTAGATGGAAATAACCAAGTGTTGCCATTTATGTAAAATGTACACTAAAATCAAGAGACAAATTAAAACAAAACAAAAAAAAAAAACAAAACATTTTCCTTGTTGGTGGACAGAGCTGGGCTAAAGTAAACAAAAGTCATTTTGTTGTATGAAAATTTTTCATAAACAAAACATCATTGTAAAAAAAAAAAAATGCAGCTGGATAACTGCTTAGGCCTTCTGCATTCCACTTTGGCCCCATGCTAATATATCACAGCTTCCAAAACAGACATACTTCAAATAACCCACAAATTTTGTATTAGTCACTGTCATCAACATTATCGTCAAGTTATCAAAAACACTGCTTGACAATGAAGCACCTATCATAACCAAAGATTCGCATAAAATACAATAGCTTACAATACAACTTGAGTGTGTAGATGTTTAAGTTCTTGTTTAAATAACTCAGGGGAAAAAAAGTATTTAGCTTAACTCTTTAAATTCGGCTCCATTGGTTTGGAGCAGCTGGCAGGACCAAACAAACCAAACTCTTTGAAATACTGCATACAATCATTCATTTCCTCACTGTTTTAATTAAAGTACACTGTTTTGCCATTAAAATGCAGTACTGCATACCACCAAAACCACATTGAAAAGTTTAACTTGCTTCTCTAAAAGATGGTGAATTGCTGTGTTACAGCAACCCTGCTTAAAAGAAGTGGTGAAGCAGCCTTCTGCTGTCATGCACCTAAAATCTAGAATTGCCTGCCAATGGGAATTCGCCAGGCTAATACAGTGGAGCAATTCAAAAAACTGCTGAAAACACATTTTTAACATGGCCTTCTCATAACTTCACTGTAATTTAATCCTGATACTCTGTATATCCAATCTATATATATAATAATTCACTAAGGCAAGACAACCATGAAAAGCACGCCGGAATCTATATATATAATTCACTAAGGCAAGACAACCATGAAAAGCACGCCGAAAGGGGCGTGGATTCACTAAGCCGACAAGTGAGACACCTATGGCGCACACAGGAAGGAGCCACGCCCACCAACTCCAAGACCATTGGATACGACGACAACTCACAGGGCCACGCCCACCAACTCAGACGCGACACAGAAAAAATGGCGTCATTTATGTTCGTCTGTCGTAGAGGCCACATGCAGTGCAGGTCAGGTTAATGTCATGTACCTCCGAGCTACGTTGACTGTTCATAGAGGCATGTTTCTCGCGGAGGTGAATCGCCATATGCAGTGTGTGAAACGGTTTGCGAGGGGTATCCCATGGGATCCTTAAAACAATCCTTTAAAACTGAGGTTAAAGCACAATGAAGGAATCAGTCTTTAAAAACCAATAAGCCCTGTGCCTCTGTTTCATTACCGTCTCACCTGCTTCACCAATGCAGGCCCTGCAACAGTCAAGACGCTCTGTCAGCAGCTGACCTTCTCACACAGAGGCAGCGCAAGAGAAAGCCGCGCCAGAGACAGACAGAGGCGCACACACACAGGCAGCTGGTGGGCGGCTCTCCGTGAGTTTCTCTTGCGAGCGGACACATGACCAGGCGGTGTGTATGCTTCGAGAACGAGGCTGGACGCGGCTTGCGACCGGGCACATGAGCAGGCAGTGTGTATGCTTCGAGTGCGAGGGTGGACGCGACAGGACCATCTAGGAAAAATCATGTTGCGGATGTGATTCGCTGTATGCAGTGTGTAAAACAGTTTGCGAGGGGTGTCCCTGTGTCTTTCCAGAAGTGTTCAACCATCAATAAATAATTATGCGGCGTTTGTTATGCCGCGGGTTCACTATTGTGTTGTATTTTGCTCTCTCCAGAGTTCCATCTTTTCATTGACTTACTGTTGTATTCTCACACTAACCTGTTTTAGACAACCGTGTCTTTCCACAAGTGTTTAGCATTCAATAAATAATTATGCATGAGATTGAGCGTGTCTAGGCGTGGGTAAGCCGTTGAACCCCATTCGGGCTGCAAACCGTGGAATTGCCACTAAGTGCGACTCATACGCTCCCACTGTTTTCGTCCCTACCCTTTGTACACACCCCCCTCCCACACGTTGACTGTTAATAGAGGCATTTTTCTCGCGGAGGTGAATTGCCATATGCAGCGTGTAAAACTGTTTACGAGGGGTATCCCATGGTATCATTAAAACATTCCTTTACAACTGAGGTTAAAACACAATGAAGTGAGCAGTCTTTAAAAAACGAGTTTTCGGTTACGACGCACGACCGCGTGCAGCATAGCAAAGTGTTGTACACGCTACATACAGCAATTCGCATCTGCGACAAACATGCATCTTCTTAGATGCTCCTGCACTTTGTACACACCCCCCTCCCACCTCGCTACGCCGCACGGATGATTGTGTGTTGGTTGGTTCCGTGCATTGTCACAATGTTGCTTTTCTTGCCGATTTATTACATTACCGATTTTGCAAATGTTAAATTTTCTCCCTGTGCTTAAAAATTTAAAAACCGGCTTGATTATGCGGCGTATGGTACGCCGCGGGTTGGCTAGGTCATTATAATAACTATTCATGGTGGCTCTAAAATCTGTACTAACCCCTACTCTCTCCGGTTTCTTTTTCCAGTGTTCTTTTGGTGGTGCCGCACCACCACCATCTACTCAAAACACCGTGATGTTCCAACAATGATGGATTAAAAAGCCAGAAGTCTGCGTGACCATCATCATCAAGTCCGTCTGTGAGAACCCCAAATACAAAGAGGACTATTTCATTTATGTAAGGTAGAATGCCCAGAAGGGGACAGGGCAGTCTCGTGGCCTGGAACCCCTGCAGATTTTATTTTTTTCTCCAGCCGTCTGTAGTTTTTGTTTTTTTCTGTCCTCCCTGGTCATCGGACCTTACTCTTTTTCCTATGTTAACTTATGTTGTCTTATTTTAATTTCTTATTTTGTCTTTTATTTTTCTTCATTATGTAAAGCACTTTGAACTATTTTTTTGTATGAAAATGTGCTATATAAATAAATGTTGTTGTTGTTGCTCCAGACCAAAGGCTTTCTTGAATGTTCTTATTAAATTTGTGTATAATCTGACTACTAAATGAGAGGGGTATTTTTTTTTTTTTTTAAATGACACCTACTATATTTCAGAATATTTTTTATAAAGTTGTCTTGCATTGATGTAATTAGGATACATTGTCATAATATATACTGTAGTTGGTAAAGAAATTCTACAAAAGAAGATTTACCCTTCAGAATAATACGCATGCCATGGGTCTTCGATAGCAGATACTGTATGTATGCTATGGATCCTTATTTGAAAATTGTAAAACTAGAGAAAAAGAATTCCAATTTTTTGTACTGTTTAAAAAAAACACAACCCCTAGAAATATTACTTGTAGATATTGTTTCTGGGAGTTCCGGACACATTCGTAGACATTGTTGAAGTGTATTTCAACACCTATGTTAAGTAAAAGAAAAATCACATTCAACGTTCATTTGTGGTAAAAATGCTACTGAATTGTGCAACTTGTGTACAACATAACTAGTTCCCCAGGTACAAAAAGAAAGTCTGAAAAGGAAACATCTGACCTTTATTTCGAAGGGTACAACAAGAAGTTATAGCCAGTTAAAGTGGCAGAAAATTGACATAAATTAGGCCTAGTTTAAAGGGTTAATGGATATTCCCTGATCACAATCTGTTTTTTTTATCCTCTATGTACCAAAAAAAAAAAAAAAATAAGCTGGGGATTGCTATTTTTGGAACATACTAGTCCTTAAATGGAAGCTGACATTTTTTTCCTTGATAAAAGGGAGTCTAGATAGGTAATCTTGAAGCCGTCATATGACATACATGGATTAACAACTTAAACATTGTAAACTCATTTACACAACTTTCTGGTAAAATAAAAACTTGAAACATTTACCTGACATTTGTCTCCCAAACAATACTGCCTCCCAGCAAACACCATGTAATCAGTTTTCTGCAGCTCTGTTTACAAAAAACAATGTTAGTGAACTTCAGTAACAAAATGGCATTCAAAAACTGAGTTCAATAAAACATTTTACATACATTTGTATACTGTATATAAAAACTATAATCTTCAAGATTAGAGAACCCAAAAGAAAAATGTAAAAATTCAAGCAATTTTGTACTACACACATTTAAATTATAAGGAAGGTAACTCTCATAAAACATTAAATCTGTTCAATATACAGTACAAAGTATTTAATGGTAACTGAGGAAATACATAATCTTCTCTTATTGGTTACACAGTAGTTAATTCAAATAATTCTAAAGCAACAAGGTGCCTAAAGTACTCAGAAATCCAAAGCAAAGAACAACGTGACTTGAACTTCTATTAAGATCTATTTAAGGATCTTTCTGGCTTTGGTGTTATTAAAGTATATAAATTAAATTCACTGCTCTTATGTTTGCCGAGGTGGAAGAACACTCTAAGACAAGAACAGGCCATTCAGCCCAACAAAGCTTGCCAGTCCTATCCACTTATTTCTTTTAAAAAACATTAAGTCGAGTTTTGAAAATCCCTAACGTCTTACTATCTACCACACTACTTGGTAGCTTATTCCAAGTGTCTATTGTTCTTTGTGTAAAGAAAAACTTCCTATGGTTTGTGCGAAATTTACAAAAGTTTCCAACTGTGTCCCCGTGTTCTTGATGAACTCATTTTAAAATAACAGTCTCAATCCACTGTACTAATTCCTTTCATAATTTTAAACACTTCAAATCGTGTCACCTATTAGGCTGGGTTTAGACTTCACGTGACGTGACGCACGCTGCAACGGATGCTCCTGCTACGCAAGCGTTGTACTGTTTCTACTTGAGTGCATACTTTACATAAATCTGGAGGAATCCACCAGTTGACAGTTCCAAGATATCACGGTGAGAACAGGTTCGGCTTCGCCGTTTTGTGAATTGCCTGGAACACCTATTAAATTCCGATGACACTTTAAACGCAATATGGGGTCCCTTCTACTGATTTTTCATATTATAAAAGGACACCATACTACCCAGGATAGTAGGAGAATTTCTTGATATGGTTTTGTTATAGATTATATACTATTTTATACTTGAATTTGAGGTTTGAGTTTGAGGATTCCGTTGGTTGTTTGTTTGCTCAGAACTCGTCGTTTAGGAGCAGGTTTTGCATTTGAATTTGATGATATTGTGCCTAACTGACCTGATAAAAGGACATAAAATGAATAATTCAAAATATCATATATACCTACGTCTGTTTTTTTTTTTTTTGACATCATAAACCATAAGGTGCATACCAATTCTGCATGATGGAGGAGCACTCAAAAATAAAATTTTAAAAAAAGTGACGGTGAGATACGAAGGCAGATTCACCAGCTCTTGTATGTGTCAGCTTTTATACCTCCAGATCAGAGAATGTCCAGTTCAATCACCTCAAAACACTACTCACATCTACAGTTATTCCCAGTTTCAAACAAAAACTAACAGTGTCAGATCCCTAGGGTGGTAGTATGTATTGTGACTTGAGAGAAAAAAAAAAAAAGCTAACTTTTACAAGTACAGTACTATAAATATACACAGTCTGTTACAGACACAAACCAAATGTATATGAGCACTGTATAACAACAATAAGAGCAGCTCACTACTGAAAATGGCAAATATAGGAGGCAGTTCGGGATCGAACCGGGGACTCTTGATTATAAGTCAGCAAATCTTACCGCTATGCTACGGAAGTGGTTGTATTGTCCTTGAACCTTTCGTGAAAGTGTATTTGATCTTTGGACTTCAGGCTTCACACATTCTAGAGTTTATGCCTACATTTTGTAACATTTATTACTAAAATATGAAAAAGTTTTAACAATGTGCTTACACAGGTTACTGTAGAAACGGAACACACATGAAATGCCTGTATTCCAAATGACAATCTATTATTTCCACTCTAAAACTCCAGCAGTTCACTCCCAGATAATCAAACAAGGCATGAGCTGGGAGAACTTTGTGAACGGTCTGCGACGGTGGGGGGATGGAACAGCAGTGCTCGTCTTAATCTGCATATTTACAGCACAAAAGACGCGGACAGAGAGGTGAGAATGGATTTACAAGTTCTCGTAGGCTCTGGTAATTCTAGTGTTAAGGAGATGGGCAGAAAACATGTGAAGGACACAAGCAGGTTATTTTAAGATGGAGCAGATGTCTGCTTGACCAATATGTAAAAAAACAAGTCTGTAAAGGTATTAATAACCAGCCAGTTCTTCTGGTTGTCGTCCATAACTGACATTAATTCTATGAAGATGTGATTATGCAAGCGTTTATAATAAGGAGGCTCCAGCACGACATCAGAGGCGTCTGACTATGCCGCCAACATTCCTTGCTGGATGAGACATCTGTGTGCCAGCATTCTCCCACTTGGCTGGGATGTCCCTTTGCTTCTCTCTGGCCTGAATATGTTTAGGATTATGCATTATATTCTGGGAATTAATGTTATCTTTTAAAGCAATTTAAATACATATCTTTTTGTAACATATTGCTCTCTTGTAATTATTCTCCACCATGGGTATAAAAAGGATGGTACTGGTTCTTTACAGTTCAGCATCAAGAAACAGCAACCACTGCTGAATACAAATTGGTGTAGTTGACAGGATACAGATTTATACTATAGCCACTTTAATTGTAACGCCAGCAGGACCGGCCTTATTGTGGATAGAGACCATGGACATCCATGGCTTCGTGACAATTCTGACATCCTAGCAACACTTAGTGGGAGCTGGTTTCCCCGCAGGCATAAGTTGGTGGGTTTAAGCTAGGTATAAAATGTTGGGGAAGCAGTACTCATACAGCATGTATGCATGTTGGACTGAGGGGTCCAATGGATAAGGAAAAGTGGAGAAGTAAAAAGACATTCTAGTCTGGCATATGACATCCATCATCTTAGTTCAACAACAAATACTACAGATATACTTAGGTTGAACTGGGATCTTCACTGCGATATGATGGGGGAAGGCGGTTGTGGGGAAAAAAAAAATTGGCTGACTTACGGATGTCCAAAGACTGGTAGAAAATAAGCCCCATGTTGAGGAACACGGTTATGTTACACTGTTAACCATTAGAAAATTCATTAGAAAAATTACAAGAAACTGCATGCTAAGAGTCGGTGCATGCATATATGTGGAATGTGCAAGCAGGTATACATTATGTTACCTTGTTGACAGACGAGTCACCCATGTGGTAAGGGCTGGCAGTCAATCACTTTAAAATGAACAGCTTCAATGCCGATGAAGCTCAGAAAGTTTCAATTGCACTCACTAAAAGAATTGTAGAAAACTCTATTGGCATTAAGTACCAGCATAATTGCGGCCCGATATAAATACAAAATATGTGATTCATCCACCCATTAAAAACACAGCTCATAAGCTATGCAACCGTTGCTGTCACCCTCTGTCATTCCTATAGCAGTTTGAAGCTTTAAAGGGAAAAGGTTAATGCATATTATATACTAAAATGTATCATGAAACATGTGTTAAAAATGTTACTATGCCATCCTGAAGGAAATCGAAAACACACAGAAACTAAAAAGCTATTGAAGTTATCTAGTAAGTACTGCTTAAATGTACAAGCTTATACTACTATACTGTCTCTATAAGGAATTGTTAAAAAAGAAACAGCAGATTGTGTACACAAATAAGGCTAAAATATAAAGAGCTCTGACTTAAATTGGAAAAAGAACAAATAAGAATTGGTTTTAACCTTGCAATGAGAAGCATGTCTCCAAGTTACCTTCCTGACAGTACTGGCCATATCCAATGGATACCTTCATAGTGTAAGTATGGATTTAAAACTTCTCACATAAGAAATCTGAACTAAAAGAAATTTTGGGTTAAACTAGTGAAATGAAAAATGTCTCCGCTTTTGTTTAAAACTAGTCAAATGTGCAAAACATCCTTTCAAATCCTGATCAAGTTTTAAGGAAAAATGTTCTTCTGATAATGATGAAAGACAAGATAATTTCTTGTAAGAATCAAAATGTGCCCAATGTGTGTGTGGAGGCTTGTGTGCTTTAGGAACTATTACGGTGGAGCATGTGGTGGTGCTGTGGTTAGCACTTTTGACTAGAAACGTAAAGTGAAGGTTCAAGCTTATGTTTTTTTTGTGCCGAGTTGGTATATTCTGTGACTAAACAGCTTTTTTTTCTGGGATACTTTCTCACTGTGGTATCGTACCATGTGGTTTCCCTTTGTTGCTGCAGAATTAGATCACCACAGACGCTTCTTCTTTGTTGCCGCTGACTCGGTTCACCATGGAGTCTCCTTCAACTGGAGACCAGTGCCACAAGAAGTTGAACTGGATGTGCTCCCAATTCGATGAACACCAGCTTGCATCCTGAAAGGCTATTTGGTGTTTGTTATACCTGATAAATATAAGCATGAATGGCAATTAGTGTGCAAGTTCATTGAATGATGGATTAAAAAAAAAAGAGTGTATAACTAAATGCAAAGACAGGAGGCCACGGTTAGAGGGACAGTGAAGGCTGTCATCCATGAACAGTTGTTTTCGCCAGTGTGCTGCATATTGTCCTGTTTTAATGAAATAAAGTACATCTGCCTTAGCCAAGTAAGCTACTTGGGAATGAAGCAGGATAAAATCTAGTTAGAAATGAAAGAAGAGTATTTTGGTTGATAAAGGGGTCTAAAGAGGATTAAAGAATCTTGTTCAGGGTCTAGGGTGGCAGATGCCCTGCTCGTATGTCATTGTGTGCAAAAAAGTATGTGCTTCTTTGTGTGTTACCCGACTAATTAGTAAAGTGAAGTAGATCCCAAAGGCGGGGGACACCACACATAGTAATATGGGATTATATCCAAATTACAGACATGGTAATACAATACACTTGAATTTTTAGAAATGCTACAGCAAGTAAATTAAAATAATAAATATTGATTGGTAATTCATCCTGTATACTAGTCAGTGGGCCTGGACTGTCACTGATGTAGCTTAAAAACCAGATGCAATGTTAAAGGCAATGACCTACTGATCCTGTTGAGTTTTAGTGAAGCCAGCAAAAACTGCAGGACAGCTTGTAGCGTGGTCAGTTAGGAATTGTAAGATCTGAATTTCAATTAAGTATTATAAGCATTAAAGATTTAGAACTTCAAAACTATAGATGTTCTTTTTCTCCAAATTCGCAAACACTCTGTGACCAATTGATGGAACACTCAGAATACTAGCAATACAAGCTGCATGAAAAACAAGTTTAATTGGAAGTTTAGGCTTAAGTGTGCAAGTTGTAAGGGTTTGACATTCTGTAGAATAAAATGTTCAAACCGATACAAAATATAATGTGTGAGGCACAAACAAGCTCTGAAATATTATATCATGCAATATTGTTTTCCTACTCCAGTCTTCATATACAATACAGTAAGAGAAAAAGGTTTACATACTTTAATGTACAGGAAAATTTTATTACTTTAGTAATAATGAAATGTATTGTAGAGCTGAAATGTGCATTCATTGTTTTAACTCTTAGTGGTTAATTTTATGAAGCTTTTGTGTATACATCAATATATTGTAAGGTTAGTGCTCCGTGATAATGTACTTAGATGGGTTGAGCATCAAGTCAGTTATACATCAGAAAATGTGCTATATGAAGATAGAGGTTAGAAACTGTGCTTTTGTAATAATTTAACATATATTTGTATCTTGATAAGCTACAGTTTGTTGTAAGGTATTGCTTTATAGATAAAAATAAATACACCCATAAGTTAAAATATTTAGCATCTTGTTATAGTTTAAGATATCTGTGATGGATAACTGATGCAATGTGTTTATTTTGTTTAGTATATTATACTAAAGAAGAAACATTTGCACTAATCTGGTTCAAAATGTAAACTTGCAATATTAGTGTCTCTCTAGTTGTCATTCATGATGCACAATATGAAGTTGTGTTATGCATTTGCTCAACCCTTCATCTTTTTTAACCCTATTAGTATAGCAAGTATTTTAGTTTGAATACTCAATTTACTGGTTGTTCAACTCTCTATAACTCAGTGGTGGTGTTTTACCAACAAAGAAAAGGTGGTGTCAAGAAGATTCAAAGTGACTGTACTATACCAATGACTCTTGGTCTGCTGCACATGCTTAATAGCTGGTGAAGAAATAACTTGCTTACCCAGACAGGAAGAACAGTATAAAACAAGATCTAAGCCCAGCTAAGTAAACCGGATGGCATAATATGGTTGTGAACACATTTGTTGCAGAACTGTTTATAGATTTGCAACACAGACTATGAAATGCCACTTAAGTAAAGAGATGAGATGGCATCTGTTGGATGCAAGGACTCTCACGAGTGACTGCTGTATCACATGCAAGATGAAGTGTTACTCTGGTGAATGGAAAAGTCAACATGTCTGCATCTCATTTGCTCTGTAATGGCAATCAGACTGTTTAGTTTCTGTTCCAGCCACACATTTGTTCAGTGGGATCTACAAAGACACCAAGAAAAGACTCATTTACAAACCACTGGGTTGAAAAAGTCATGTATAGTAAGTTTAGAAAAAAACTATTTGAAAATATTATAAGAGGAGCACAAGGGTATGAAGACATGCATAAATCACAACCAATTATATTGAACTAGCCATGTGCACCCAACTACGTTGCGCGTGTTAAAGTTGTTCGTGGAGGGTTCCCTGTTTAAACGCGGCTGCCAGTCGTGAACTGGGCCCTTCGTCGCACAGCATTATGATTTTTTATAAGGGAAACAAAATTACAAAAGAAAACCCTTGGATATTGATTCGATAGGAACGGCCTACTTGGAATCACTGTCCGAATAGTAATAATGTGGTGGTGTAGGAGCATTTCTGCTTCTGTCTGTTCACAGTCCGTCTCGTTTTCACGACACTATCGTTTCCTCTCACAATGTCTTCTCAACCTTTTTCCAATCTCGCAGGTTGCTTTGCGGAAATCCAATGAGTAAGGCAATATACACGGAGCAATGATTATAAAAGGGGAGACATAGGTATCCAGGCTCTTTAAAGCATAAATAGGGATCACTTCACTGACATGTGAGCAAGCCACGGTACAACTGTGAGACGCGCAGCACTCGCCGGCTACAACATAATAATAAAATTTCCGGAACGTGCCGTTATGTTGTCATTCATTTTACCCACCGTCTTTCTTTCATTCATATGTTACATAGGCACGTACCTTTTATCTTCGGCAATCTCATTCTCTAACCAGGCCTCAGGAGCTAACCAGCGTAACACTGTCCACCACCCCTTTCGTTATTCTGGCACATTGTTGACATCCGTGAGTAATAACGTACTAAACTGGAAGGTGGTCTACGCATGCGTGGAATTCGCGGACAAAGATCAAGATCTAAATGAAGATCTGTTTAGTTACTTTAAAGCACAACAATTTGTTTAGTTTGAATGTCTGTGTTTTGAGGTGTGACTGGAGTACTACAATCTTCAGTAGTATAAGCCTGGAGGAGATTCTTAATGCAATGCCTATGTTTTAGCGGTCTCTCTACTGCCATCTAGCTTCTTCCAATTCATTCGCGGACAAACAAAGATCAAGATCCAAATGAAGATTATATGTAGAGATTGTAAACCAAAGGGGAATAGAGCATCCCAAAGTGAAGTTGAGTAGGATAGAGTATAGTGGAATGTTTTCTCTCTAAAAAATTATTCAATAATACTAGTAAAGACCATGGATAATAATCCTAGCAATACATCTAAAATACTACAAACAGCATCTGATTTGTGCTATAACTATTATAACTCATTAAATGGGATCGGACACCAAAAAGGGTGGGCACATATATCCACATACTTTAGATAGAAAAGGTTAAGTGCCAAAGGAGTCCACTATGGTTTTTTATAGATTCATAATGTAATGCGAGGTCATGGTCCCCACTGACAGGGCCCAGTGATATTCAGTTAAAACACTAAGTAAGTAATGCAAGACAACATGAGAAAGAATATACTCACCACTGCAGAAAAAAATAAGGAAATCTCCAAATACACCATTTGAGAGACTTTTCACTAAGTGATCACCATCCACTTAGAATATGTTAAATGTAACTAGTTATGTTTGTCATTTGTAGCTGTAATATGTAAACAGATCATGTATACTTGCTAAAGAATTAGGTACACTCCATTTCCCACGGAACATTAGACATGATTTTTTAGAATATTCACAAATTAAACTGTCAAAGAGTGGACTGTAGCAAGGTTACTTGTGCCAAATGTAATTTGTGAAATTTCACAAAGTCATGCAATTCAGCTGAGAGAGGCTGCCAGGGAGATTGACAAATGACAGCTGTAAGTTAGGTTAGGGAGATGGGCAGAAAACGTGAAGGACACAAGCAGGTTATTTTAAAAGGTGCTGATGTCTGCTTGACCAGTTTGGTTTAAAAAACCCAGAGTCTGTGAAGGTATTAATAACCTGCCAGTGCTTCTGGCAGGCTCCCATATCTGGCATGAATTGTATGAATATCTAAATTACGTGAGTGTTTATAATGACGAGAATCCAGCACGACTATGCCACAGACATTTCTCACTGAATGGGACATCTGTGTGTCAGCATTCTCCCACTTGGCTAGGATGTACCATATCTCTCTCTTGTAATTATTTTCTGCCATGGGTGCAAAAGGGATAGTATTGGTTCAAGTCAGTTTTGCATCAAGAAACGCATCCCAGGGGAGAAAAAGCACCTCCTGCTGGATACAGTCCTTAATAGATCTGTGGATACCAAAACTATCAAATAAAATGTCTGCTCTTAATATTCTTGTGTGTTTCATTCTGTTTTTACCTCTTCCTTGTTCTTTCAACCCCGATTTATGCCTCGCATCTTACCTTCGGTTTCTATTAGTGATTTCCTGGCTTGACCATTTGTTTCTCTACGTGAATCCCTTAGTTATGCTCAAAAAGTTTCTTCTTACATTTCTGTCTCACATCTTGGGTTTAGTTTCTATTAGTGATTTCCAGGCTTCCCCCTTTTTTTGTTTTTGTACACACATTCCCTGGTTTTGCTTAAAAAGTTTACCCATCAATTTACGGTCAGGGTATCCTTGTTTTCTGTTCAGTTTAATTGAAGAAATTTAGTCTGCAGCCAACTTAGTCATATGGAAACTGAACATTCAAAAGTGCAAGTTCAGCCAACTAAAAAATTAAAATTTCTCCTAACATATTATAAAGCACAACACAAATTACTTTGCTGTCATAGAACACACCACATTACAGAATTTTGCTGTTCTCATTTCTAGACCTTATTGATTCCTGTAATTAAATTTCAAAAGTTAGGAAAGGCCTTGTGTAGATTTATTGCCCTGAAAGCACTCATAGCCAAAAGCTTCAATCCAAATTTTCTTGCCTATGTTAGCATGATTATGACAAACTACTGGCTGAAGGTATTCTCACCCAGCTGAAGCCAGGCAGTCTCAAGGATGTTTTTGCATTCTGTTCTTGTAACTAATATTGTATTGTTTAATTCAAGATCTCTTAATGGCAAAGCATTGGTGCGCTGTCAGAATTCATCACCAACACCAACCTTGATATACTGTGTTTAACGGAGACTTGGCAAAAACCGAATAAATTTGCGTCTCTCACGGAGGCGACACCACCTGGATTCACTTTCCACACAGCTCAAGACAAGGCAGTGGACTTGCAGTAATTGTCAGAGTAGATTTACACATCAAATGAATCCCAATTGACTGTCCATTGTCTGTTGAGTGCCTGGCTCTTAAACCAATAACGGAATCAAGTTCTGTCTCATTCAGTGTTCTTTATCGTCCTCCAAAATACAATGCATCCTTCTAATCTGATCTGAATGAACTTTTAACCCACCTAAGCTCTTACTCTCGGAGAATTATCCTTGTCTGTGATTTCAACGTACATATTGACATTACTATATCTAAACCAAGAAATGAATTCCTATCCTTATTGGACTGTTTTGACTTGACACAACATGTTGATTTCCCCACCCACTCTGGTGGTCATATAATCGGATCTGATCTTTACTTCTGGACTCTGTTGCCAACATTTAGAGCAGACCATACTTTACTGACCATAGAGCAGTACTTTTCACCGTTTCATTGCCTCTCCCTCTTCTTACCTGTAAACGAAAAATTTCTTACAGAAACCTTTAAAATATCTGTCCCTCTATCCTTTCTGAATCCATTTCTGATCTTTTACTGTCTGCACCTATTCCGTCAACACTAGATAGTCTTGTTGACCACTATAAAACAGCCCTTCATTCAGCATTAAATAAAACAGCTCCTTTAAAACAAAGATTTCCTTTAAACGTTCAGCTCCATGGTAGAATTCAAAATTGCGATCTATGAAAGCAGCTGGCCTACGCCTTGAGAGAATGTCATGCAAGACTGGCCTCAAAGTCCACATCCAGGCTTTCTCTGACCACCTAAGAGCTTACAGAGAAGCACTAACTGCTGCTAAGAACACCCACTATGGCAGAATAATAGAAAGTGGCCACAATAACCCAAGGGTTTTGTTTTCTGTAGTTAATAAAACTAATCAAACCCGCATCTGGCCCAACTACCTCTTCTACTGAAGTCTGTGATGAATTCCTCCACTTTTTCTGTAACAAAATTAAAGATCTAAATAATTCAACCAACATAAATACATCTGTTTATATCTCTCCCCATTTTCCCACTCCATCTCTAAGTTCTCACCAGTCATATCTGCGTTTGTTAATAACCTGCTTTGCAAAATGAGGCAGACTACTTGTGTACTGGACCCCATCCCCAGCACACTACTTAAATTCTGCTTTCATGCCATAATCCCAACTGTTACAATAACAAAACTCATCCCTTGACACTGGCTCTGTACTGCTCACTTTAAAAAAAGCTTCTGTAACCCCAATGTTAAAGTCTGGTCTTGATGCCGACAATCTTAACTTTCAGCCTATTTCCTCACTTACCTTTTCTGTCAAAAGTTCTTAAACGTGTTGTAGCTTCCCAACTCAACCAACTATTTAACTTATAATTTGAAGGAACCCTTTCAGTCTGGTTTCAGGGCGCAGCACAGATGTGAAACTGCTCTGCTACAGGTAACCAATGATTTGCTTATGGCAGCAGACTCTGGACAAACCAGCATATTAATTCTATTAGACCTCAGTGCAGCATTTGACACTGTCAGACATGACATTCTACTGTCCAGAATGGAGAACATGCTGGGTATCTCTGGCACTGCCCTCCAGTGGTTCAAGTACTATCTAACGGATAGGAAAGAGTTTGTTAGTCTTGGCAACAGCAGATCCATCTCGGCGCCAGTCACACAAGGAGTTCCTCAGGACTCTGTCCTCCGCCCTCTTTATTATAACTTTATTTCAATGTTAAAAGTGGAACTTCATCAGTGCTTTCTCAGCTCACAACCTGCCTCAGTGAAATTAATACCTGGATGGAGCAGAACTTTAAAATTAAACTGAAACAAAACTGACCTCCTGCAAGTTGGGACTAAAGTGCAACTTAATAAAATGAGCCCCTTCCCAGTCCATCTTGGCAGTGATCTCATCAGACCTGCCTCTACTGCAAAGAATCTTGGTGTCATTTTTGATTCCTCCCTTTCTTATTCCGCCCACATAAACCACATTAACACTAGAATTACCAGAGCCTACGAAAAAAACTTGTACATCCGTCCCACCTTAAATCGCTTTGCATCTCTCCATCAGTGTCTTTTGTCCTTTAAATGTGTTGATAAGGCGGCGGCATGGTGGCGCAGTGGGTAGCGCTGCTGCTGCAGCACAGTTGGGAGACCCAGGTTCGCTTCCCGGGTTCTCCCTGCATGGAGTTTGCATGGGTTTCCTCTGGGTACTCCGGTTTCCTCCCACAGTTCAAAGACATGCAGGTTAGGTGCATAGGTGATCCTACTGTGTGCCCTGCGGTGGGCTGGAGCCCTGCCCAGGGTTTGTTTCCTGCCTTGCGCCCTGTGTTAGCTGGGACTGGCCACAGCAGACCCCCCCCGTGACCCTGTAGTTAGGATGTAGTGGGTTGGATAATGAATGGATGGATGGATGGATGTGTTGATAAGCAGCAAGCAGCCTACTATCACATCCGCCACCGGCACACAGTTTTCTCAGCTCAAGTCTGTTTACCTGCGTGTCAGTTGCTTGGAATTGTATAGAGTGAGAAGTCAAGCAAAATCACACCTTTTATAAATACCATATCGTTATTTGGAACACATGCATTTCAGGTGTAATCTGTGTCTACAACAATCTGTGTACAGTAAACACATAGTTAAAACAAACGTTTTTCATGTTTTAGTAATAACTGACAAAATGTAGACATGAAGTGTATAATGTGTTAAGCCTGATTTCAAAATATCAAACACTTTCACAAAGGTACAAACAGAACAAGTGCGCTTCTATTCAAGAATACAACTGCAGAAAAAGAACCCGTGTTAGGGTGAGACATTGACACGCATTTACGACGACCGCTTCGGTGGCGCAATGGTATCAACTGTTGACTGGTAATCACTTCTAAAAACGGACTTGTGAAGTTTTGAACTGCTCTTATTCTTACTACTGCGCCTTCAACACCATCCAACCTCTGCTTCTTAGGGACAAGCTGACAGATGGGAGTAAAGTAGATTCATACCTGGTAGCATGGATCGTGGGCTGCATCAGTTGTGGGCAGGAGGAGAAGTATAGGAAACTAATCAAGGACTTTGTTAAATGGTGCGACTCAAACCACCTACAACTGAACACCAGCAAAACCAAGGAGCTGGTGGTGGATTTTAGGAGGCCCAGGCCCCTCATGGACCCGGTGATCATCAGAGGTGAATGTGTGCAGACATATAAATACCTGGGAGTACAGCTGGATGATAAATTGGACTGGACTGCTAATACTGATGCTCTGTGTAAGAAAGGACAAAGCCGACTATACTTCCTTAGAAGGCTGGTGTCCTTCAACATCTGCAATAAGATGCTGCAGATGTTCTATCAGACGATTGTGGCAAGCGCCCTCTTCTACGCGGTGGTGTGCTGGGGAAGCAGCATAAAGAAGAGGGACACCTCACGCCTGGACAAACTGGTGAAGAAGGCAGGCTTTATTGTAGGCATGGAGCTGGACAGTTTGACATCCATGGCAGAGCGACAGGCACTGAGCAGGCTCCTGTCAATAATGGAAAATCCACTGCATCCACTGAACAGGATCATCTCCAGACAGAGGAGCAGCTTCAGTGACAGACTCATTCCTCCCCCACACTATGCGACTCTTCAATTCCACCCGGGGGTGTAAGTGTTAATATTATACAAAATTGTCTGTCTGTTATACCTTCATTGTTATCACTCTTTAATTTAATATTGCTCTTTATCAGTATGCTGCTGTTGGAGTATGTGAATTTCCCCTTGGGATTAATAAAGTATCTATCTACTTTATTTTAGAATAAAAACATACATTTGATTTCAGTCTGTAACAGCCGGTATAAATGTACAATACTTGTAAAGGTTACCTTTGTTTTTATTCTCTCAGTCACATTCACGTTCCTACGAGAATTCAGGTAAACTTTTTTTTGAGGCGCATGCACCGTCCAGGTCTAAACACTAGCGTGGAAGAGTCTATAGCTGCAGGTGGAAGCTGCCGTTGCTGAACTTTGTATATAAGAGCCAGATCAAATGTTATTTACCTTGGTTTATTTACTTACTTCCTACATCGTAAAATCACAAGTAGAGAGTAGAGCTATAGTGCGTCTATGTGAAAACAGCAGTGTCAGAAGGGGAGGGTTTAGGATCGTGAACGCCTTAAAACGACCTTGCGCCAAACTACATCAGTGATATTCTCCATCACTATGTGCCTGTCCGCCCACTAAGGTCCTCCGATTCTGGCAATCTTCTTGTGCCCCACACTAATCTACACTCCATGGGCGACAGGGCCTTCGGCTGTATAGCGCCCAGACTCTGGAATGACCTACCGAAATTAATCGGGTCACTTGACTCCATGAATTCTTTTAAAAAACAACTCAAAACTCATCTGTTCAGGAAAGCTTTTAGCTCTGATTGACTATTACCCTTCATTCAGTTTACCTCTCTGTCAAGATGCTCATGTAACATGTGTGTGTGCTATACCACCAATTATGTTGTCTGTTACGCCTTTTCTCTGAATTTACTGTCTAAATCTTCTTTATTTACCTGGTTTGTACAATGCTATATACTGTATACCCTGCCGTTCCATCTTAAACTCTGAAGTGTTTGGAGCATGGGAAAAGCACTATCTATATATCTATCCCTATCTCTATCTCAATATGCCACGCTTGGGTCACAGATTTGCACAGAGACACAGGAGGTCGTAGAAACAAGAAGGATTTTTATTCAAACACTGCAAACACATGAGCTTAAACGTGCTCCATGACAAGTCAGAGATGACAGTTCCGCTAGGAGCAGAGAGAGAGAGATAAAAGCAAACAATCAATTCCAAATCTGACAGGCGCTGCAAGGCTTTAAGTCGGCGGAGTACCGCGCAAGGCTTGTATTACACGTTATGGTGCAAGGATAAGGTGCAATGTGAGGGTAGTCAGTGTTTCAGGCTTTGTGGTTTTCCCCAGGGGCGTTTGTCTCTATTTGGGGTGTGATCAGCCCTCCAGCTCACACCCTCCCCCTCAGCTTTATTCACATTCGTGTGAATCAAGCGAGACTCTATACCAAGTTCATGTAGTCGTGATAATACATCTGCGTCGACGTGTTCAGAACCTGGTCGGTGCTTTACTGTGAAACTGTAAGGTTGTAAACCCAGAAACCATCTCATTAGACGAGAGTTTGTATCTTTCTGTCGGTACAACCACTGGAGTGGAGCATGATCAGTTACCAAAGTGAAGTTTCGTCCCCACAAGTAATATCAAAGTGCTTCCACAGCCCACCTAATTGCCAAGCATTCTTTCTCAATTGTAGAATAATTATGCTCCCTAGGTAATAATTTCCTACTCAAATATGTGATTGGATGTTCTTCTCCATCAAAAATTTGTGACAGGACTGCGCCCACACCAAATGCACTTGCGTCTGTTTGCAAGATAAAATCTTTTGTGAAATCCGGGTTCCTTAGAACCGGGTAAGAAGACAATGCTTTTTTTAAATCGCTGAAAGAACGTTCTCAATTTTCTGTCCACAAGATAGGTCGGTTTTTCTTGCCTCTAGTAAGTTCTGTAAGAGGAGCAGCTCTATGTGCAAAATTTGGAATGAATTTTCTGTAGTAACCAGCAGCCCCAGAAAGCGCACTTGTTTCTGTGTCCAGGTCTCGGATAAGCAAGCATTTCTTCTATTTTCCTTAATTGTGGCCTAAGTAAACCCTTGCCCATAGAATAGCCTAAGTAATGAGTCTCGGACATGCCTAGTTTACATTTCTTAGGGTTAGCAGTAAGGCCAGCCTGTTTCAAGCTTTCAAGAACGGCTTGAAGCCGCTCTAAGTGTGTTTTCCAATCATTGCTAAAAATCACGACATCGTCAAGATATGCCCCAGCATATTCAGAGTGAGGACGAGGATCTGATCCATCATGCGCTGAAAAGTTAGAGGTGCCCGTGAAGACCAAACGGAGTCTTGTAAATTCATAGAGTCCGTCAGGAGTCGCAAATGCCGTTTTCTCACAACTGCTAGCCTCTAAAGGCACCTGCCAATAGCCTTTCGTGAGATCTAGCGTGGAGATATAGCTCGCCTGACCCAGTTTTTCCAACAGTTCATCGACACGGGGCATGGGATAAGCATCAATTTAGAGACCTTATTCAAGCGTCTGAAATCGATACAGAACCGAACCGTCTTGCTTTGGGACTAATACGACTGGGCTGCACCAGTCACATCTACTTTCACGAATTACACCCAGTGTCAGCATCTTTTTACCTCTTCACACAATATTTCGCGCTTCCGGTATCCAGAACGGCCGCATCTGTACGCGAACATCAGGTTCAGTGGTAATTTTATGTTTTGTAATGTTAGTCTTGCCTGGTAAATCTGAAAAGACATCAGTGTTCCGTTCTATCAAAGATAACAGTTCTGTCTTTTGCGTGTCAGTAAGATCGTTACCAATGGTAACATCGGTCTGAGAAACAGCAGCCAAGGAAGTGTTAACCTTTTGTCGGTCGTGCCATTCCTTCAAGAGGTTAATGTGTAAAATCTGGAATGGTTTGCGCCGGCCTGGTATTCTAACCTTGTAATTTACTGGACTCATACGCTCCTCAATAATGGCGGGGCCCTGCCATTTAGCTAAGAATTTGTGTGGATCCGAGGGAACCAGTACCAAAACACGATCGCCAGGTTTGAACTCACGGAGCTTGCTGCCTATCGTAAAGACGCTTCTGAGTTTCCTGTTCTCGTTGTTGGTGTTCCACAGCAATAGAGGAAAGCATAGAAATTCTGTCTTGCAACAAAATTAGTCGATCTGCAAAGCTTCGACCTTTGAGCTGCTCTCTCGCTTCCTATCCATTCCTCACGTACCACATCCAGGATGCCTCGCGCCGCCTGCCAATAACAACTCAAGGGACTCAAGCCAGTGGACGCCTGTGGTGATTCTCGCACCGCGTACAAAACAAAAGGTAGGACAGTGTTCCAGGTTGTGGGATCATTATGAGCAACTCATCTGATCATTTGTTTCAAAGTTTTGTTAAATCGCTTGGTTAAACCATTCGTTTGAGGATGGTAAACAGTAGTACTCAATTTCTTAATAGCAAAGCTGTCACACAATTGTTTCATCACGAGAAGTGAAAGGTGTGCCTTGATCAGTTAAGATTTCTCTAGGGATACCAATACGAGTAAAAGTTTCACATAGTGCTTTGGCTACAGTTGAAAAGTTGGCCTTTTTCAGCACAATCATTTCTGGATATCGTGTTGCATAATCAACCAACACCAGCAAATATTGGTACCCATCCTTAGTCTTAGGTAATGGTCTCACAATATCTAATCCCACACGCTGAAAGGGAACTTCCAATATGGGCATAGGACAAAGGGGAGCCCGAGGAGGCTTATAAGCAGAGACGATCTGGCAGTCTGGACATGAAGTACAAAACGTTCAACATCTTTTCCCATATTAAGCCAATAAAATCGTTTTGATAACCGGTCTCTAGTTTTGTCGGCACCGAGGTGCCCCCCCAAGATGTGTGAATGTGCCAGATGCAAAACAGTTTCCCTATGTGCTTCAGGTACCACCAGTTGTTCAATAAATTCCCCCTCCAAATGATCTGAGATCACTCTGAAAAGGCAACCGTCCTTTCTATAAAGTGTGGGGTTTTCACACCCCCGGAATTACGCTCTTGGTAATAAGAGTTATTAACAGGGAGAGCCTGTTTAAATGCATATTCTAATGAGCTATCAGTATGCTGCAAACGCACAAAATCTGATTGTTCGTTAACGCCGGTTTGTGTTCGGAGGCGTTTGCAATCTGGGAAGATGTAGAAGGACCAGCCCATTCTGGAAGATTGTCGGGGGTGACCTCCTCCGTCTCGCTGGAGAGATCGGGTTCAATATCTAAGTTGGGCTCTAGATTTTCCCCGGCCGCTACCAGTTCATCTTGGTTTTCTTCTTCTCCCCCACTAAGTTCATTAGTGGACTGGACTACTGGTCCCTTACATTTATTAATCAGTTTCGGAAAAAGGGCATTTCTCCGTCCTATTAGTAATGGCCAAGGGCACGAGTCTGAAATGGCAGACCAAACCTTAAAGTGGCGACCCTATAAGTTAAAGGAAGAAGTAAAGTCTGATAATCTTTAACATCACCATGTACACAGCGTATTTTTACAGTCTCACAGTCTCTAAGGCATTGTTCATTAAGACAGTCTCGTCTCACAATACAAAGGTCACTTCCCGAGTCTAACAATGCTGAGATTTCTCTGCCCCAATTTCACCGGGATCAACAAGCCATCTTTTCCATCCGGATATGTAATAGTTGAGCAACAAACCTCGGCCAGTCCAATCTCCATTGAATGAGCTGGAGACAAGTGACATTCTTTTGCCAAATGGCCGAGTTAGATAGATAGAGTTGATCACACCGGAAACATCTATGGTCGGCTCCGCTTCCGAAATATCCTCTGCGACGTCCACATCGACGTGCTCTGTAGTGTCCATGGTTTCCTCGGCCCGCTGTTGCCGCTGTCTCCCCAGAAACAGGCGTCTCATCTAGGACTGGATTTCCCGGGGTCCTACCTGACCCCATTCGATTTTCAGGTCCTGCACGTTCGTTCACAGGTTGCGAAGCAGCACAAAATTCACCGCTCTTTCTCCAATCGGAGTGTGAACCCTCTAATCGTCTCGACATAATCATTAATGATTTAATATCATGACATAGAAATTCATCTCTAAGAACTGCCGGCCAGTAATATATTCACGACAACTGTTTCCATCACGTCTCCTTCAAACCAGCAGTGCACTTTATGTATCAAATCTTGAATTTGCGCACAGATTGGGTCATCCATGTTTAGTTTCCAGTCATTAAGTGCATAAGTTTAAGACCTCTGAAATAAGTCTTCGGCGGCATCCATCTGTGCAACCACTCCTGGTACCACTTGTCACGCTTGGGTCACAGATTTGCACAGAGACACAGGAGGTCGTAGAAACAAGAAGGATTTTTATTCAAACACTGCAAACACATGAGCTTAAACATGCTCCATGACAAGTCAGAGATGACACTTCCGCTAGGAGCAGAGAGAGAGATAAAAGCAATCCTTTCCAAATCTGACAGGCGCTGCGCACGGCTTTTAAGTCGGCGGAGTACCGCGCGAGGCTTGTATTACACGTTATAGTGCAAGGATAAGGAGCAATGTGAGGGTAGTCAGTGTTTCAGGCTTTGTGGTTTTCCCAGGGGCATTTGTCTCTATTTGGGGTGCGATCAGACCTCCAGCTCACAATATATATATATATAATTCACTAAAGCAAGACACCCATGGAAAGCACACCGGAAGGGGCGTGGATTCACGAAGCTGCCGACAAGTAAGATACCTATGGCGCACGCAAGGAGGAGCCACGCCCACCAACTCCAAGACCATTGGATACAACAACTCCTCGCAGAGCCACGCCCACCAACTCGGGCTCGACGACACAGAAAGAACAGCGTCATTTATATTCGTCTGTCGTAGAGGCCTCATGTACCTCCGAGCCACCTTGACTGTTCATAGAGGCATGTTTCTCGCGGAGGTTAGTCGCCATATGCAGCGTGTAAAACAGTTTGCAAGGGGTATCCCATGGGATCCTTAAAACAATGCTTTACAACTGCGGTTAAAACACAATGAAGTAAGCAGTCTTTAAAAACCGAGTTTTCAGTTACGACGCACGACCGCATGCACCATACCAAACTGTTTTACACGCTACATACAGCAATTCGCATCCGCGACAAACATGCGTCGTCTTCACTCTCGGACAATTATATGTTACTTTCTCCAGAGTTCCATCTTTTCATTCACTTTCTGTTGTATCCTGAAAACCTCCCTTTTTAGACAACTGTGTCTTTCCAGAAGTGTTCAACCATCAATAAATAATTATGCGGAGTTTGTTATGCCGCAGTTTCACTATTGTGTTGTATTTTGCGCTCTCCAGAGTTCCATCTTTTCATTCACTTACTGTTATATTCTCACATCAACCCGTTTTAGACATCTGTGTGTCTTTCCAGAAGTGTTTAGCATTCAATAAATAAGTATACATGAGATTGACTGTGTGTCTACCCAGCGCAGAGAGGCGTGGGTAAGCCGTTGAACCCCATTTGGGCTGCAAGCCGTGGAATTCCCACTAAGTGTGACTCATATGCTCTCACTCATTGTGCACACCCCCCTCCTACCGTGGTCGGGTATCTTGGTGGATAATATATAGAAAAGCAGCCAAAACCAAGGGGTATCCCGTGGGGTCCTTAAAACATTCCTTTACAACTGAGGTTAAAACACAATGAAGTAAGCAGTCTTTAAACACCAAGTTTTCGGTTACGACACATGACCGCGTGCACCATAGCAAACTGTTTTACACACTACATACAGCAATTCACATCCACGACAAACATGCGTCTTCTTAGAGGCTCCTGCACTTTGTTCACATCCCCCTCCCATCTCGCTACTACCGTGGTCAGGTGTCTTGGTGGATTATATATAAAAAGGCAGCCAAAACCGCACAGAGCAATGAAAAGTCTAGAGTTCCATCTTTTCATTCACTTTCTGTTCTATCCTCAAACCCTCCCTTTTTAGACAACTGTGTCTTTCCAGAAGTGTTCAACCATCAATAATTATGCCGCGTTCGTTATGCCGCAGGTTCACTATTGTAGTGTATTTTGCTCTCTCCAGAGTTCCATCTTTTCATTCGCTTACTGTTGTATTCTCACACCAACCCGTTTTAGACAACCGTGTCTTTCCACAAGTGTTTAGCATTCAATAAATTATGAATGACGTTGAGTTTGTGTCTACCCGGCGTGGGTAAGCCATTGAACCCCATTCGAGCTGCAAACTGTGGAATTCCCACTTAGTGCGACTCATACACTCCCACTGGTAGCGTCCCAACCCTTTGTACACACCCCCCTCCCACCTCGCTACTACCGTGGTCGGGTGTCTTGGTGGATTATATATAGAAAAAGACGATGACTCAAGTGACGAGTTGGAGGTGGGAACATGAGCGGGCAGTGCATACTGAACAAGAAATCAGCAGACTAGCATGACGGACGGAGATGAATGGACGTCGTCCTCCTCTCCTCCAGTTCCAGACTCCGCGCCATGCACCCCCATCCCTCCGTCTGGCAGGAGAAGGCGCGAGGACGGATTGCCAGTTTTCAGTCACGGACGATTGTATGTTGGTTCGTTCCATGCATTGTTACAATGTTGCTTTTCTTGCTGATTTATTACATTACCAATTTTTCAAATGTTAATTTTATCCCTGTGCTTAAAAATCATTAAAAAAACGGCCTGATTATGCAGCGTATGGTACGCCATGGGTTGGCTAGTATAAATAATAATAAATAATACTACATTTTATAATTAACCGTTTTAACCTGGTACTCCACATAGCACAATTATAGCCCTGAATCCCTGTAGTTCAACTTCGGAGCTCACTTTCATTGTGTAATTTATACAGGTTATTTTTACGTGTAGACTTTAACCATGTGGATACAAAAAAAAAAAAAGTCAAAATGAATTAAATTAGTAAACTGAATGGCATAGATTTTTGGAGCACTACAGAAGTTTGATGTTGATCAAAACACAAGTCAATATGTTTAGGGATGTCAATGTCAGCTCTAAGACTCTCTTTTACATAGATAATGCCTATTCTTTATTTTCCAAAGTCTATATACTACAAACAAAAATGAACCCCAAGAAAAGCAGGAACGCGAAATGCTAGCGCTCATACAACCAATAATAAAATATAAGTATCCAAGAGAAACGTTCATCTCTCACTCATACACACACACACACACACACACACGTAAAAGTAGCACAATTTCACAGCTGAACACAGAGAAAAGGATTCTGTCCAATTTCTTGATTGGATTCTACATTCCTATGCCAGGTAATACCCAATTTTAACCAGTCAGCAGAAAGTGTGTAGCAATAGCCCATAAATCAACCCATCACAGGGCAATTACAAATAGAAAATTTTATAATTGCCATTCATTTTTGTATAAACAGGAATCCTCACCTAAAAAAGTTAATATGAACCAGTATAGTAAAAGACTTCAGGCTTCAGATAGACAGGGCAATAAACTGGCTCATTTCAGGTGCTTTGCTTGGGTGGGGGGAGAAAAGCCACAAGCTTTTGCAATGCGAATAGCTACAGCCATGTAGAAGTACATTTATGTTTTAAACTGCTGGCCTGCCTGTGTTACATGCACGTTTATAAAGAATTTCAGTTTGCACATGGTTCAACATATCAAAGATGGAACTGGATGGCAGTGGAACACCTGAAGGTGCGACTTTGGATTTGTACACAAACCCAAAGGAAAAGGTGTGGTTTACAATGTGAAAGAGGAATGTCTAAAATGGAGAATTGTTGGATCTGAGAGCAGAAAACCCATTATTCCTGTACTTCAACCTATGCATTTGATCAGAAGAGTTCTAAAATGCATTTAACAACTGTGGTATTCCAATAATGCCTTTGGGCAACATGTGTGTTTTTCAAATGCTTTATTGCCAAGTCAGAAGACTAAAATTGTTACAGTTCTCCACGTGAGCACATTTCATTTTTGTTACAATTACACTTTTTTCCTCCCATTGTTCAAAATTTCACAAGGAGTCAGTTGTAATAGCCAACATCTGTTCATCTTCCCAATTTTAACTGTAAAGTGATCAGAATGAAGAGATGATTTTGCCAGATATGCAACTTGGCTTGTCATTATCCTTTGTAATGAATTTGAATCTCTTTCAGGACTTCAGACTTTTTTTTCCTCCTTTGGTGGTTAATGTTCCAAAATTCTCATAACTGGAAGTAATACTGAACCTACAAATAAACTTCCATAAATTTCCATAGACCGAATATTTCTCTCCAAGGCTTTGGAAGTCAGCACATGGCATCATTTTTTCCATAGCACATACAGTTGTGAGCAAGCATTTCACAAATGAAAATTACTAAAGGCAAGTATAGAATCCTACTATCAAATGCACTTTGAGATGTCCATCATCTCAGTTAATATTAATTTGTGGAGTCGCAAGCAGGTGTATGCTCATGACTAGATACATCACTAGTACTCTGAAAATTATACTTACTGGTGTTTGGGCTATGCTCTTAAAATGCCTAAACCATTTCTTGGAGCAACTATTTTTAAAGACAATGTTGGTCAAAAAAAATTCTGAAAGTGTAACAGATTGCCTTTCATAAAGCCCACTGTAGGAGTCATTAGTGATAATTCAGCCTTCTATTCCACACACAAAAAAAAAAAAAAAGTGTCATACTTTTCCAACTTAGTTTTTGTTGCAACTAACCCACAATTCAGAGATAATTCTCTCATTCGTCGTGTTCCTCTATGGTAGTAATCGCAACATCGAGTCCAACTTTACAATTAGTAAACATATGGCAAAGCACTTGTGTTTGAAGCTGCCGTATTACATTACAGAAATAAAGAATCACTACATAAGTTGTATTCCAAGGTTTTAACATTGACTAAATACCCTTGCTCAGGTGTAAAACGCAAGTTAGCATAAATTTCAGTGTCTAGCATCTCACAGATCACAGGTTAATATGTGAACTTGATCTGAAGAAGCAATAGGCTAACAAGTTTTCTATTCCCTCGAGTAATAGTACTCTGGATGACCCCACTAAACTTGAAAAATTTGAGCAATAAGACAAATCAGTATGCTACAATGGGAAGGTCAAACATTTTAAATTTACTCTAACCTAAACCTATCTGAGCCACTTTTGAAAAGAATAAAGCTTTGTTCTTTGAGAATGCTACATTGACAACATTTTTAAATATTTACACAAATGGCGTTACTTTCCAGGCAGCAGTCATCCTAGGTATATACTTGCCTTGGACTTTTTTTTTAGCTATTTTTTAATCATTTATATATTATATAAATGTATAAGTGCATCAATTTGCAAAAACCATGTTGTTGTAAACCTGTTAGTATTTTTGTCCATTTGTTAAAAGTGATCTGTGATGAAATTCTGTATGAAATACTGTATGAAAAAAAAAAATCACTGATTATCTGCTGGAAGAAATAAAAGTTAGATTTTTTAAAAAAGATTATAAATGTGAATTCGGGTTCTCTTATGCTAAAAACATATGATCGATTCCAACTTAAGGGGCTACAAGTTGTGATTGTAACTAAATCATTATCATTAATTCAAATGTATCCTCTCTGGAATAAATAGACAATTCTTGATTAAAATCTTAATTCTCTGAACAGCAGATCACATTCCTGAATGCATGTACGAGTATCTCTCTTTAATACTAAGGAAAACCAGCACTAAATGGAGTAGTCAAATTAGCCAATTTTGTTTTCACAAAACATTACCAGGAACAACTTCAATTGTTCAATAAAGTCTCGGAAGCCACAGAATATGATAGGCAGCAGAAACAAACTTCAAATTAGGGATAATTTACAAATCAAAACAGTTTTGAATCCACAGAGATTTTTCCAGTAGTACCATTTTATGTGGAATGATTATCATAGGTGAAGAATTTACAAACATAAAATACCAGTTCTATCTGAAAGGCTTCAAAATACAATAAAACCACTCATTACAAACATTACCAATAACATCTGTTGGTTGGTTATCCTAATTCCATTCAAATGATAAAATTAACACTTGCATTAAGTTTTGCCGCTCTGTAATTAATAAAGCTTGAATATTTGAAGATTGTGTTTTTAATACAGGTACTGCTAAATTATCAAAAGGCATCAACACTTAGACCTCATCAGAAAATATCACATATTCAAAACTTTTCATTCATACTCCACAGATTAAAAACCCAGTAGTGTAAACTATTCCCATTTCATGGTTCCACCATTAACATCTAGTAGGTTTTGGTAGTGCACCTTTAGTTAAAAGGCTACATCTGCTTTCAGCATGTATCAGAAACCAGCTTTTTGTATTTTTATAAATGTGCTATGTGGGTCTTAAAAACTACTACAAGGCACATCAATATATTTCATTGTCCAATCTGACTGAAATATTTGAATTTAACAAGCAGACATGACAGAATTTCCAACTTAACAGTAAATTGTTAAATAATGCCTGCTAGAATTATTAAAATCAGACGTAAAACTTACCTTTCCTGCTGTCATGCCAAACATCAAACTCAATGTTGCGATAAATATCTGGATCAAGAGATTTCAAAACTTTGTAAGGAAAATAAATCTTTGATGGCCCATCAGTAATCTAAAAAGACATTACAAAATTGCATTTGAACCTTTTCAACCATTTTAAATAATCAAAAGAATTCAATATTTTCAAATCTATGTAATCTAATTTAGATTTGCAAGAGGACAATTTTAATTTCACTTAATTCTGAGCAGGGTTTTGCGGGCCTAAAGCCTAACCCAGCAATTTGGATGTATAAGACAGTATCAATCTCTGGACAGGGTGAACACACTGACAACCACCCACTAGACACACACACACACATTCATCCACTAGGGTCAATTTAGGGTCACCAATTCAACTAACCTGAATGTTTTCAGACTGTTGGAGGAAATCAGAGCACCCAAAATAATCCCTACATAGACAACCACACAAGTTGGACCCTGGGATGTGAACTCTGGTCTCCTTACTTTGTGGCATTTAAGATATACTGTAGCTTTGTTTTTAAATTATTCCACACCAGCTAAAAAGATTTCAGGTTGCCAGCACAATGCTCCAGTTCTGTACCCCCAGATTTCATTTAAGTGCACAGAAGGAAAAAACAAAGACCATTATACAATTTAACAAAGACGCGTAATCAAAATATAGACCGTTGAATGTCTGCCACATATAGATATTATACTGCATGGCATTTTAGGTATTAATCCCTTTCCGTTTGTACAAAAGTTACCTTTAACTAAGCTCTCTCTCAAGTTCTTGCTGAATAACTAATTTTAAAGTAAACTCTCTAGAATTTACCCTAGTTCCCTTCATAACTTAAAGCACATCTATAATGATAATGTTTGCCTGAGGTTAAGGTTAAGGGTGTTGACTTTCTCCTTATAGCTCATTTACCATAATCTTCCCATTATTTCTGTAACTCTATTTTTTCTAGGTCTGCTATGTCATTTTTGTAACATGGAGTTCAAATCTTCATATAAAAAAAATCACCCTTCGCTTGTACTATGGAAAGCAATATGTAATATACGACTTTTCATCTTTATACTTGCTTTGGTGCAGGTCCATTTCTTGTTTTAGGGCAGCTGCTAATCCACCCACCATAGTCTATGACACGATATGGATTAGCTAACATGTTAGCTACATTTTTATCTGAATCATTGGTATCAGAGTTTCAGCCTGAGACCAGATCACTTAGGAACACCACCTTTACCAACACCCAAAAGGCTATATGCACACTCTTTGGGATTCTGCGTCAGCCAGCTGCTGCACTTCTGGCGTTGAAATCAAAACAGACTAGCTATGGCATTTTTCACCCGATCGCTTCAAGAAACACCCATAATTATGGTAAATGACACAAGTCGCATTATTCATACACTTTGCCAAATGTCAGGAGCTAAAAACGAGAAGGGCTTCAAACTATAATGTATGTTTCAAACTGTATCCATAATTATGAAGGCAACATCCAGACATTTTAAAAAACTTGCGTCTAACATAAACCTGCATGAAACAAAATAGTTGATTACATTAGGCTTCTTTATTTAAAAAAAAAAAAAAAAAATTTCAATAATTAGCCATTAATCTTTATTCAGCAAAAGAATGAACTGGTATTGCATCATCAATAGCAGGTGCGCCTATAAAAGTGGAAGCAGTCCTCAATTGATTACAAGCCACCTCAAATTGTCATGTAAAGAGTAGAGAATCCATCTATTGTGATGCTTGGCGCCAATGTTACATTGGTGATAGAAGCGGGACATGGAGAGGACTTGCATTCCATCAACAGTACTTCGGAGACCTAAAACGAACCTGCTTGACTCTTCAGAGGAGGTTCTGGGGAATCTCGTGGCTCAGATCCATAATCTGGAGTGCCATTTGCAGCAGCAGTACAGGGATGGAGACAACTGAGAAACTGGCACCTCTGCATCTCCACCACCACTTCTCCATCTGCTAAAGTTCATTAGCCCAGGTGTACGGACACTGATGGAGCTTCAGGCTCATGCAGCTAGAAGAAAGTGTCACAGATTGGAGTTGCCACTGACCCCAAGTCAGCAGTAACAAGCAAAGCCAATGGTAAAAATGTGCAGGCAAAGGACAAGGTAGATTGTAGACGCATGGTGAAGCAGCGGTGAAAGGAGAGTCTCTAAGCTAAGATCCAGGCCTGGCATTTTGCAGTGCTAGTTCAGTAAAGGAAAACAGCAAAGAGACTGGAACATCTGTATCTCCACACAATAAAGTTTGCCTGCTTGCCTACAGCTGACAAGCACTGAACACAATGCTACATAGAACAGCACTTAACTTGCCGGTTGTGCCACCTGCCAGTGCATCATGCAACATTCTTGCTGTCCCATTTGACAACACATAGCTCCCAAACCCTACTGGTGTGTTCTTGTCACCGGCTGCACGACTGAAGCAGCAGAGAAGACCACCCCTCCATTTCAACAAGATTGTGCGCCAATGCAAAGAGTTGGAAGTGGCTACTGGGAAGAGTCAAGACTATGCAAGGTGCTGGATAAATTTTATCAGGCAGGGTTGAGTCACCAAAAGAATGAGATGGCATTACATGATCTATAGCAGGAGCACCCATAAAAACAGCAACTCTAAAGAGACCTTTTAAATATAGTAAGCCACCTCAAAGACCTATGTAAAGGGCAGAGAATCCATCCATTGCGGTGTTCGGCATTGATGCTACAATACACAAGTCTGCTGGACATTTTACCTTGTAAAAAAGCAAAGGTCTCTCTCTGAGCTAGCAAAATGGTGAATGCCAAACCGCTGCTTCATTGTAAGGGTCTCAGTTTGTTTCCTCAGTAGGAGCTTCTCCTCTCTAAGAGATGTTTTCATCAAGCGCTAGGTTAGCAACTGCTGAATCTGGAGCCAAAAGCATATTTGTGGTCCTCAAGGATTTTGCCATGCTCATCCGATATGTCGACCTTCGTTGGCCACTTTCTCCTCTCTCAAACCCCCGTTATACAAGTGAAATGGAGAAATCATTTCACTTAAACAATGCAGGAACCACTCCTTTATTCAACAGTAACCACCCAGTCTCAGAAAAATCCTTTTTAAAATGCTGGCTACAAACTCTGATATGGGGACTAACCATAAAGCTGTCTCTCTGGATAGCGACAATCCATTCAGATTGGGCTTCCGCACTGAATATATGAAAACTAAGTACCTAGTTCTGCTTACTGGAAGGTAAACAAATGTTTAGCTGTGCAGTTGTGTATGCTGAAATTTAGGCTCTCTCTCAGACATTCTCGCCACTAAACAAAAATCACAACTGCTGTATGGACAACAGAAGTGACTGAGCTGCTTGAAATTTCACTGGAAGTATGTCAGCACTACAGTGTGCATACAGTATAGCCTATTCTCAAATATAGCTTTTCATGCTTAAATCAATTTGCATCAGTCTGAACACTGCCTTGAATTTCTACTTCTTGTAGTTTGATCACTGCTCACTAAAGACAAACCTTATTTTAAAAAGTCTCTTTAAAAAACATGATAAATAACCACTATGGTGAAATGTGTAATTCCTTAAATAAAAATGGAAAATTAAAATCGACCCTGTTGACTTTTCCATAACGTAGATACACAGAGTACTTTGTTTTGTCTTTAAGAATAGATTCATTATAAAATTGTACGGCAACATTCCTTAAGGTAAATAGCCTAATGTTACCAATTTAAGCCCTATTCGATTATATACAATGCCCAAATGAGAATGCTCTTTAGGAGCTTCGCCCCCACCATCCATCTCAGAATATAAAAACTGATTTTCACAACTTAAGAAAAATATGAAGCCATTAAAACAGAGCCACAATTGTACTTGTTAACCAGAATAAGATAGACTTAACAAATTCAGCAAGTTTGACACACTTTGAATTCAATAAACACCTCAGAAAATGAGGCAACAGAAAAAAAAAATCTTTTAATTTAATCTTTAGTTCATACCAGTTTCAAAACTAGACATGTTCAACAAGGCAAACCTCATATAGCACCACCACATTGCTGCAATTGTCAAATTCATGGTTGTTATACACAGTACAACACGATTCTTCCTAACTGTTCTCCCAAAGACTACTGACAGTAGTACACTATACCAAGACCACAAGACTATTAGTACAACACCATACTATAAACATTCTAAATACAAAGACAAAATGTAAAAACGTGCTACCTCCACCCTTATCCCAAAGTTTAAAAAAAAAAAAAAAAAACTTCTATGCTAATAATATTTCGTAGAACATCCTGCAAGAGCAAACTTCTTACCTTCAAATCCTCCACTTTAGACATTTCTTCAGAAGCTTCAAAATGACATTTTTCATTGTCCTCTTTGCTGAAACCAACAATGCAAATAATTAGAGTATCCTGTATTTTACATAATCTATTCTGGTTCAAAAACTGTAGTCCATATATATCCCTTTTAACTTCTAGACTGAGAATATACTCTTGGCCAGATAGTTTTAGAAATAAGCCTTGGGTTGCAACATTTTTGCCATACATTCCACTTAAATCAAACTGGACTTCAAAATTTCAATCACCTATCACAGACAGCCACAGGATTACAATAAATCTATTACTCACCTTTACTGGGACCATGTTGAATGGAACACCAGATTAAAGATTACTTTATCAAAACAACAAAGATTTCACTGTTTGGATGCCTTATTTTCAGATCAAATCTTGCCTACAAGAGACCACTGGAAAATATTTGCACCAGATTACTTAATGCAAAATTAAACTGACTGCTTTCCCACTATAAGGCAAGTCCACCGTTATTGCAATCCTCAGTTATCACAGTTCATTCAGTTTCAGTCCATTGCTACAACTTTAACCACTTCAAGACTTCCCTTACTAACTTTAAGTATACTCATTTATACGGTTAAGTCTCCGGTTTGGTAAGGAAACTGCATATTAAAATACTGTCATGGGAGTACTTAATACAATTATGAACTGGCTTACTGAAACAATGTGTATTTTTTATTTTTTTTCTTAAAGACAAGTTCACTTCAGAAGTGTGCATAACACCACCTTGCTCAAATATTTAAATACCATCCCCAGTAACCTCAAAATTAGTTTAGCTCTATTTAACTGGGGACCACAAAATAGCTTAAGATTTTTAAAAATGCATAATAGTAGAAGCTGCAACTTTAAACATAGTGTTAAGAAAAAATGTATTATGAACCAAAGTAATGTAATTACCACCCAAAACCAAACGATTTTGCAAAATTGCCATGAAATGGAAGTAGGGGACATGAGGGTACCCAGCTTCTGACATAAGGTCTCTTTCCTTGAAATATTGTTACAACTTTTATTAAGCTAACAATGCTCGAACCAGTACTTTACCAATAGTTTTATGCAACTGGCAAATTTGAAATCTCCTTATTATGTCTCCTTAAGGACATATAAAAAGGTATATTTAGCTATATTTGTACTTTATTCACCATTTAAGCCCTTCAT
Source organism: Polypterus senegalus (assembly GCF_016835505.1). Lineage (NCBI taxonomy): Eukaryota > Metazoa > Chordata > Cladistia > Polypteriformes > Polypteridae > Polypterus > Polypterus senegalus. Next base: position 126,101,967 of record NC_053163.1, on the reverse strand, counting down.
CTTTTGGTAAAATGCAAGTAGAAGAGAGTTTAAGAATAAATAAATAAAATTTGAGAATTTTTTCAGCATAGGGTGTAAAGAGGCTCATGGGCAGTTAGAAGAGTGTCACATTAAAGAGTGTGACAGTATTAGACTTGTAAGCCTTAAGCCAAATGAAAGAAAACTATTAAAGTGGAAAGGAACTATTGTAAACATTGCTGAGACTTTTAAGGTAAGACAGTTTCAAAGTAATGTTGTTAATACTGCCTTATGGTGATGGAGAGTAACAGGTTGCATGATGATTAGCTAATTAGTAAGAACTTCATTATACTGTACATGTAACAATAACCCTATAGACAGTATAAGAGTTGAACAGCGTGGTATCATGAGGAATCGCTCATCTCCAAGATTGTACACATATTAATTGCATCCAAAATGGTTTTTACTGACACAGAGTGCAGTTGATTCTGTTATCACTATACCAGGACAATTCTCTTTCAACCCCAGTGTTAAATAGAAAATCTTCCTTTTAAAATATAAACAAAATGATTCGATAGCATTCTGCAAGTTCAGCTATACTTTTTACTGGGTAATTGTTTTTCCTAAGCAGTTCTCAGTTATATGTTCCGATGCTAAAGTAACAGTCAGCCTTACCTTTATAAGCCAGAATACACTGGTGAGGAGTTGCTGCAACAGACTGAGGACAGAGAACAAAGAGGTGTTTAAACAGAGACACAGAATGAGGAATACTTATAGCCTGTAGGTGCTGTAAGGCTCACGGAAACCAGCTGTGCACATGTGGGAAATGTTCAACAATGGCCACCAATAAAAAAGCCTTTGCTACAGTGAGGGAGTCTTGCTATTATTACTGGTGTAAAACATAGGCACACTATGCCATGCAAATTACTGACAAGCTTTCAATCACCGAACATTTAGTTTGTTGGAGAATTTCCTAAACAATTAAACAGAAGATAATATCTTCGCAGTATGAACCAAACAAACTTAAAAAAAAAAAAAAACAAACATTGGATTATTGACTTTGTATAGTTGCAGTGCAATTACTTGGCTAGTTAGTCATTACAAGATGTTACTGTAGCAAGATCTAACTTGAATTGCAATGAATCTCCTAAACACATTGTTGCAGTGTTATATACTTTAGTGCTTAGATTGAATGTCAATAGCACAGTAATCACTATATCTTGAAATTTCTTTGAATTTATGAAGGGGTTGAAAGAGAACTGAGACATAAAATTTTTCATCATATCTTGGATTGAATTTATACACTTATTTCAGTTATTTAGAATGATAGAGAGATGCGGCTTGACACACATTTCCAGACAGTTGGCTATTTTCTACCTCAGGCACTTTCTGGTATTTAAAAAAAAAAAACAAAAAAAAAAAACACACAACACTTCATCCACACTGTCCCAGTGAATGAACTAGCTCCTCTACAGTAAGACTTCCAGTTTCATTTAGTTTGTGTAAATTTCTTTCCAAAACACACAAGAAATATATTGTGAAACATATTTCTTCTTCAAAAAGAAAACATTCAGTAAGTTTCAAGGCTTTTGTTTCATGCTAGGGCTGTTATGCTATTGGCTCCTGCAACTGCAAGACACTTGGGCAGACGTTAAAAAAACAACATCAAATTAACAAAGCAAGTGTCTCAGGCAAATGACGGTATACTAACTCCACAAAAGTTACTAAAAAAAGTACAGAAATGATTCTTAACACACATTACTACACAGAACCTACTTTAACTCTTCAAATATTATTACGATATTCCCCTCGCTACGTTTTGAAAAGTACACAGGTCCATGGTGGTCAAATGAAATACAAGTACTCCATTACACACATTCATCGGACATTAAAATTGCTGTGGATGCACAGTCAATGAACAGATATTTTTAACACTACAATAGCATGCTATTTTTGAAATTCTACCTTTGTGTTAAACAAAATTAAAACTAGTAGGAAGAGGCCTTGGAAAAGAATGAACCAAAGCATAACATTAGATATGGCAAAAATTATTTCTATACTGTTACAAATCCTAGGTGATTAGGTGTGTTGTCACACACGTGCGCATGGGAGGCAGCTAAAGGGCTTGAGTGAAGGCAGTTCTGCGGCATGCCAGGATGTGGCATAGTGCACTGACTCTTTTTCTCCCTTTCCTATAGACCATTCCCGGGAGATTCCACCTGGCTCTCTTGACGTCACTTCTGGGACCGAGCCAATGAAACTAGACCTTACCAGCTCCGGCCCCTCTGACGTCACGTCCGGGCTCGATCCAATGAATGAAGGACACATGCCCGATCCTTATGACCTCACTTCCTGTCTTAAACTTTAAAAGCCTGCCCCTTTTCCCTTTGTCTTGTTCTGGACTCCGTTGTATGCACTTCAGTGCTGTTTTTCTGATAAAGGACTTTTGCAGCCGGGATACCATATTATATGGGTGGCTGCCCCAAACCTTTATCTGTTCATGTCTCATTTTTGTGACACTGTAAACACAAAACATGAACTGTACCAACAGGTTCTCTCTCTCTCTCTCTCTAAGGAGATGTACCTAAGAATATAAAGAGAAGATATATTGCCAGTTAGATCAACATTTAATTTAGAGGGGGGTAAAAGCCACAACAAACACATTTACTTGGGAATAATTTAACTCATTTGAATTCCTCAGTTTATATTTAAAAATGCTACAATTAAGCAGATACTTAATGAACACATACTACAGCCACACATCACTTGCTCTAATGATACCTTTGTTTTCTGGCAATGGCAGAAGACACACCTGTGCTCCAAAAGCAATAACTGCGCTACGATTTTTATTGTAGATTTTGCATCCTTGTGGACATTGAATTTAATAATTTTGCTAATTGTGAACAAAGGACCAGGGCATACAGACCAATTAAAGTAAACTTTTTACAGCAAGAACTAGCTTTTAATTAAGAGTTCAGTTGGAACAAAAACCTCTAGCTACTGCAGTTCTGGGAACCCTAGCCTAATTTATCCTTTAAATTTTTCTTTAACGTTTACAGTCACACCTTGTCTTTCTATTTTTAAAAACAATGAACACCCTTAATAGGGCAAAAAAGGAGACAAAAAAGTCTGATTAAACTCACAGGACATTTATTTATACTAATAACAAGCAACCAGATAGCTGTACATGTATAATTATGCAGAAGGAAATTACAATTTCAAAAGAAAATTAGCTTTGTATTCTAAATTTAGAAACAAACATTTGCATAAAAAGTATCAAAGTAGTCAATGTATTCGCTCACTTATAAATTGATCGACTGTAGTAAGTTACAGTGAGTGATAAGCAAGAACGGCGATATAATTGCATAGATGCAAAGGAAACAAACTATTAAAAATCAAGGAACTGATGAGACAGAGAGAGTATGCACACAAGAGTCAGAGAAATGTTTTATAGATCTCTGGGTTAAGACAGGACTTGAGTCTCTCAGTGAAACAGATTTCAGAAACCTTCAAAAAGTTAGTTGGTATGTGTTGGGGAAGGTGGCAATTGTCATAGGTCTGACAGAATCAGCCAAAATATCAGTTACTGACTACAACTGTCAGCATGTAAGCCTCCAATTACCAATTAAGTTACCTATAAAAAGGAGGAGACCTACAAGCATCAAGGTCACCTATAACCTACCTTAAATATCAAAAAGGAACATCAGTTCTATTGCAGCGCTATGGCACAACAGTTTATGCTGCTACCAGGTGCAAGCAGAATTCAGTGCCTGAATCCCACACAGTCATCTGAGTGGAGTGTGTCTACATAGATTTAGAATTCACACCCTCAAATACACTGGTTGGGTTAACTGGAAATTCATAATTGTACAAGAGTGTGGGGTTTGTGTGTGCTCACACATACTGCATGCATGTCTTGCGATAGACTGGAACCGAGTCTTGGGCTGGATTTCATTTTGCACTTGATGCTGCCAGGATTGGCACTTTCTTGCCAAAACTCAGAATCCGGCCTTCATTCTCAGTGTTAAAAAGTTCTCTGGCATAAAAGCAATGTTTACTATAAGAAAGAGATGTTAGTACTTTGCCTACTATAATCTCAATGGACTAAATTGTGAAAGAAGTAACCACAGTATGTTAAGTATTTAAAAGGTGGTGTCCATCACATGTCACACATTTGTAGGACAGACTGGCATTATTCATTTTACCGACTTGAAACCAGAGTCCTAGAAAACTGTTCTCAGACACTTTTTTTAAAAAAAACACTCCATACAAAGCAAGTCAAGTTTAACACAACTAGGTTTGAAACCAATCAACCCCCACCCATGAGAAAGAGAGCTAGGCCAGCAGAGTAATACTTTAATAGTAAAATATGTAAATAAATTAAATCAAAATAAATAAAGGTGACAGAATCCAGTTCAAGTTTAAATGCTTATCCTAAAGTGTTATTGATTAGATCCTGCCAAGTTTTGAAAAAGGTTTGTACAGATTCCCTAAGTGTGAATTTGATTTGTTCCAATTTTAGATAATATATAACATCAGTTTACCCACCGACTTAAGAGGTAAGTTAGCATTCTTCCAATTGAACACGTCTACGTGCCAAAAGCAAAGTAAAGGCAATTACAGTTTGTTTGCCCTTCTCCACTTTAAGCTCAACTGGAAGTACACCAAACACAGATGTTAGTGGATTAGACACTCTTCTCGCCAACTAAAAGCCTGTTTGCCTGACCGGGCATCCCTTTGGAATGCAGCATCTGCAGCCTTATCTGATCAGATGATCGATTCCAGACCATGTAACAGGTGCATCTCTCTCTAAGGAACGAAATTGACTCAAGTTCTGAACAAAGGACCATGAATTCAGGATAAGAAACACTGATGGACAGAACTTTGCAACAGTGTTCAACTAAGAGGATGGACTTAAGTGCACCCAAGAAGCCAATGACACAACCCTGACTCCCTACAAAAACCCCTGTAACACCCTAACTAATTGCTCTTCTCTCACTACTCTACAGCTTGACCTATCCATAATTTGGCTGCCCATAGCCAGAACCTATAGCTTATAGTGTGTAGCCACAACATAGGGCAAAGCAATCCTTTTACTCCAAAGGGCAACTGTGCTGGAATGAAAAGGTGAAATATTCATCTGTGTTAGAGAGTGTACGAGGCTGCCATTAGTCCAACCTTGCTGAAGGACACCAAGGACAGGAGGAAGAGAAAGAGAGACCTATATAAGCCACACACTTGCCTTGCTAAGGACGTTCACTAACTGATCTACAGTTGGCTTAGCAGGCACAAATTTGCTAGCATCTATTGATGCTTTGTGTAAAACTACTCAAAACCAAAGACTGCAGTACCACCCATAGTCAGAAGGTGAGACCAAAGACGAAGGAGACCTCCTGAACAAGGAAAAGGTAGTACACCAAAAAATCCTTCCATATGTCTGGAGAAAGGCGACCAGAAAAGGAACCAAGCACTGCCCACCTCAAACCTTAAGTATAAATTTATTTCAAAAACTATTAACTGCAATTTAAAAGATTGGACAAAGCCAGCCAATGTATTAGGGTTATCAGTGATAACTGTAACTAAAGATAATAACTTTGAAGGATTGGTTTAGGCTATTATAAGTTACTCACCCTAAATCACAAAAGGAAAGGGATAAAGCAGCACCTCACACACACGCACATACACACCGAGATAACTAAACTTGGTGTAGTGTGGTTGGCCCCTAAGTCAGGACAAATGCTAGCTGCTGTGAACAAATGAATGCCACCTGCCGGCAATAGAAACTTCAAAACTAGCTAGAGAACTTAAACATTTTAACCTCATTAATTGAAGATGAGGGATTCATAAGTCATGTGCCTTTTCCTATAAGAAACTTCTAAGCCAAGAGATAAATCATCAATTATATGTGCCTTGCTACAGGAGATAAAAAAAAGTTAAACTTAGCTTTTGTTTTTTACGTTTTGTGTTTGTTTCTTTTCTATATATATCTACTGTATATACTAATATTTTATATCCATCTATTATCCTTATGGATAAAATAAATGTATTACTTTGCTTATTTCAACAAGGATGTCTGGGTTATTTGTGAAAGCAAGTCTTTGGCCATGTTTCGAATCACAGCAAAAACTTAAGAACTTATTCACAAATTGTACGTATCTCTTCATATTTCTGGTATCACAGCTGGAACTACACCCTATTCACCGCATTAATTTCAGGTCCAGGGGCGAGTGTCTTATTGATTAATCAAAAAAAGTTCTACACATTCTTAATCTTAAAAAAGGTTCACACTGAGCACTTGGGAACTATTCATTTTTTCACAAATCAGGATATCTTAGATCAAAAAATTAAAATCCGATTTTTTTTTTTTTTTTTTAAGAACAGGTCTCTTTTCAATTTTACTGTTTTAGATATCAGTACAAAACCAAAACATCTGAAAACCCTCACCAAGCCCTAAAAATCAAGTAAATAGAATAACTAGCGTCAAGCCTTGCAAGTACATTTGATAATGCAGTAACTTATTAAAAACTACCATTAGCGGCAATAATTTGCAGCAATAATTTTCAGTCCTTATAATACACTATAAATGGAGGAATTTTGGCCCACACTTCCTCACAAAACTGCTTCACTTAATTGATGTTCAAGTGCTTTTGTTTATGGACAGTTTACATGTTTCTCTAAGAGTGTCTCATAATTCAAAATACAGATCTCAAGCCCATTCAAAGTTTTAGCATGTGAAGTCAGGACGACTAAATAATGGTTGGTCATACTTTTATGAAACAAATCATAGTGGAGTGCTGAGATGTCACCCGCTGCACTCCGGTCCCAATCCAGGTGGTTTGTCATGCAGTAGGTGCGGCAACGCACAATCAGTACATGCTCTCAAACTCCTCATCCTCCATAGTGGAGGGTAATTATTCAAAACTACTGCTTTACCTTCATGACAACTTAAGAAAACAGCTTATTATGGTATTAAAAAGTACAAGTTTACTAAATAAAAACAAAATAATGTAAGGAGTAAGCGTGACAATCTGATGTATACTTTAAATCCCCTATTTTTTTCTATTTAATTCCTTCGGTTTACCATTGTTTTAGTCACTTCTAAAACTTCAAAAAACAAAAAAAAAAAATGGATTTTGGGACTCTTACCAATTTTCTGTAAAAGATTTTTGGTTCTTCTCTTCACAAGCATCAAAGCTGGCATCTTCACTTCCAACAGACATACTATTCCTGTATCTCCTGCCACCAGTATGAAATGCTTCTAGTGCATAAATAATTTCCTCTTCTTCAATGCCAAACACATCTTTGTACAGTATTTCATAAAGAAGAGCTTCAAAGGGAAATTAAAAAATTAAAACACTTCTATAGGGACTAAATCAAATGATATCTTTGTATGACAAAACAATAAGAAAATGCACAGGTCACTACTGAAGCATTAAAGCACATTATATTAGTACCCTAAATCATATTCTGATGTGGTGATAATACCAATTTTTTTTTACAATTCTAAATGTTACCAGAAAATTTGTACAGAACTAAACAAAAGCTAACACATCAGGCCTCTAATGTGAAAATTTCACAGAAAGAGAGAGAGAGAGAGAGAGAGAGAGAGACACACGACTTCTACAGGTGAAAGCTTGAACTGTATGCTTTGGTTTTTTGTTATTGCTTCAAATCAGCAAGAGAAAATAAACAATTAAATGAACAATGGATGCAGGCACCACACAGCCCTATGCAATTTACCAGTCCATCATAGTTCACACTCGTACACCCAATCTACACAGGAGCCAACCTGAAATTCACAATTAATGTCATTTTCAGCTCAGGTTTTCCCAATAATTGCTTAAGGTATATATCTGTGCATCATGTAATTACATTATTTATTTATTATATATATATATATATATATATATATATATATATATATATATATATATATATATATATATATATATATATATATATATATATATATATATATATATATATATTTTATAGTGATTTTTATTAGGTAATCTATTAACTGAGAATATATAATAAGGGAACATTAAACAATGGGATGGTATTAAAATTACAGGTCATGTTAAAAGGAGAACCTACAGATTATTTATATACAATATAATAAAGTTTATGTTTAGAAACTGAATATCTGAAAGAAAACTAAACACTTTGAAAATGAGTTCTAGAAAAGCTAGACATGTGGTTCAGATTCCTTTTTAGTAATTTCAAATAAAAATTACACAAGACACCTTTGTATTAAAAAGTACCGATTTTAGAGAAATTGGCATTTACTTGGATGAGTTCAGAATATGTTAAAAAGTATGCTCATGGCTGAAGAACTGAAATCACTAATGTTAAAGCACAAAAATGAAAATCTTTGTATGTACAATTTTCTCAACCCTCTGGTTTATTCTATGCCTTAAAGAGGACAAAGGATTCTTCCCTACTATCAAGGTAAATCATTCCAAAAATTATTCAGATTAATGCTAGCCTTTAACGAAGGTTTTGGAAAGACTAAACAAAAATTAGAAAAATCTTCAAATCACCATTACACAAATTAATATTTTTTTTAATATAAGCAAAACACATTTTTTGCTATATGTGCCCAATGCCATTTATTATATTGGTACGGATTAGAACTTTTGGCAAGTCCAATACAACAGAAAAAAAACAAAACAACAAAAAAAAAAAAACCACACACAACACTACAAAACTGTTCCATTTACCTTGAAAAGAAGCAAACAAAAAGAATTCATCAAAAGCAGAAGGCTCTTCATTTAAACAACTTTAGTGGTCCATTAAGTCTTTCCTTCACCAAGGAATTTTCAGATAATACTTCCACCTTGTGGTTTCTAAAAGCCACTACAAAAATTCAACTCATCAAAACGAATTAAATTAGATAACATTTCTTACTGTTGCACTATTTGGATGGTTATGAACTAATACAAAAGTACCAATATGAAGATGATTAACTTAACTAGTCAGAAAACCAAAAAAGTACAGTCAAAGCAGGTGTAAAAAAAAAAAAAAACAAAAAAAAAAAACACAACAACCCAACAAGTATGGCCACCTACTATGGATGACAGACCAGTTTTAAACATTTCAAACTAACACACTAATAATGCAGTTTAAAAATTGAATATAATAAACTGCATACAGCTCTGCTTAATCTTTTGAAAGCATAAGTGGAGTCAAAAAAATAGGGTGTAAATGTGACCTCCTGCTCAAAAGACACCAACACTTCAAATTTATGACACACAAATACAGTACACATCTGTTCAAAATACTTTACTGTAAATATTCTATTACAAAAAAAAAAATATGCTTACAAATAAATGTGGATGGACTTTCTAATCTATCTAATCCAGAAGCATCACATTTATCCAACAAGTTTTGAGTTTCCATATTTTACTTAAAAACAAATACTTATGATAAAGGACAAAAGCTTGTATACCAATTCCAACAATAAGAATAAGGCATGAGGAAAAAGACTGACGGAGCTCAATCCTTTAATATTAATACACAACAAAAAGTAGTGTTTAGATAAAGTAGATCTATTCTTAAAGTCATCTATTATGTTAAAATGAGACATTCAAGCGGACAGGAGCTATTGAATAGACTAACAGTTACTGCTTGAGCTTTCTTCCCATCCGAACTTTAACATATCACACACATTCTGAACATCAGAACTTGATGATCATCCTCAATCAATCCATGAGTCACTGTGTAAGTAGATGATGTTCTTAGTAACAATCAAGAAGCCAAGTAGACATTTCTTTGTGTCTTATGAGAAAGTGTGTACTTAATACACAAGTTGCAAATCATTACTATGATGAATATAGAACATGCCATCATCATCTAATAAGCATTTATTGGAGCCAAATTGTAAATAGTTTTGTTTACTGCATGATCGGATTTTCATTCCAATTTTTACAGCCAATTATACGGCTTCCTTTAGAATACACATTCAAATACCTCCATAAAATGTTTCCATAGGAATAAATGGATTTTCTTTGGGTACCATTGATCTACTCTAAACAAAAATGTTATGTAGCAGTTGTACATCAATCTTGAAATAGTTCTCCATAACACAGGAAAAAACATGGAAGCTCAAGGTGAAAATTCACATAATCATTAGAATCCATTTCATCCTACTGAACACCGCAAAATACTAGGTCATTAGTAGTGTAGTCTATAGCAATTCTTTATGTACTTTTACATCTTCATCCGATACCTTCTTGCAAAGCAGCAGAATAGGGATTGTGCAAGAATAATTTTAGGGTAACAGCATCCATCTTAAAGAAATAGCATAAAGGGTTAATAAATGTGAGAAACCAAATAAAGGTCAAGTGAACAACAAAATGTACACTGAAATATAAGATTTGGTTTAGGAAAAATACGGAGATGATCAAGTAAATAAAAAAAAAAAAAATGTACCAGAAGAAAGGTTGATGTAATATACAAAATGCACTGAAGGATGACTAAGAGATGACTAAGAAATCAGCAGATTTCCTATAAACGAGAATGGACAGTTATATGCACAGAAATTTCAAGGGTGGAGGCTCATCTCAAAAAAGGTATAAGAACCACCAGAACATAATATAAACAGAATTTTACAAAAATCATTTGGGTGTAAACCAACCACAGTAAAATGTATGTATTGACACACACTGTATGTAAATTCAACAGTTTATAAAATGAACCTCTATTCTTTGTTTCTCTGACCATTCGGACCACTCTGATCATGCTGCAATGGACTGCTTTTGAAGAATGCTCCCTCCAAGGCATTTTGCCAGGGAGTAATTAAAAGATACAATGAACAGCTTTTCTCTTGACGGATTACTGAATTGTCCTGTTAGAGGATGTTTCTTTAATGTTATATTTCGACCACAGGATTAACAAGCTATGGCATGCCAAAATTTGTCAAAATGTTTGCTTCTTGCAATAAACAAACATAAGTGCACCAGGAAGTGTTGCATAACAGTTTTATTCTAACGTTTTCAAAACTGCAAAATCTGTTAAAGCTTGTAAGTAGGATGTTCATTACATTCATGTCAAAAGACTGCATGTAAGGAAGGTGGATACAAGAAAGTGCTGATCACATTAAACAGTGAAGCTAGCTGCCTTGCTATTAGAGTTGAATATCTCCTCACTTATACAAGGGTGCAGCAGAAATAACTCCCACATTTTGAAAAATCACTGTAGGGTCCCCAAAGCAGGTAGAGGGGTGCGATCCATTCCGTTAGGTACGGTACATAAAGTTTCCAGTCACCATGCAGTGGTTGGGTGAGCATCGAGGCTTTTTCAAAGATGGCGAATCTGTAGCTGTGATGCAGAGGGTGTTTCGCACGCGGTTCGGTAAACGCGCTAATAAAAGTGTTCCAGACCAGAAAACGATTTTGCTCTGGGTTCAAAGAGTAAGAGCAACAGGAGGTTTTCAAACATCATCCTCGGTCCTTGGACCAACTAAAAGGAGGCTATTCAAGAAGAAATTGAAGGAATTTCACCCAACATGCTAGTGAGAGTGATGGAAAACTTCCAAGAATGGCTCCAAAATGTGTATCGGCCGTCAAGGCCACCATTAGGACGATATAATTTTTAAAACTTAAAGTAAAAAAAAATTTTTAGATCTACATTTGGAAAATAAACAGTTTTTGGTGATACCTCATAGCATTTTTTTTTTTTCAATCCCCCTTTGAAATGTGGGAGTTATTTCTGCCACACCCTGTATTATGTTCACAGAACTTCAGCCATAATTTAGATCACAAATATCCATTAATAGAATACAGATATGGTTTTGGAAAATCATTCTGGAATACAATTACAAGTGGTTTTTTTTATACCATAAAGCTGCAAACAGCTCTCACAATAACAGATATCAGTAGTTAAGTCTTTATCCCCTTCAATAAGTAAATTGGCAAGTGGCTAGCTTTATACAGTGCATCCGGAAAGTATTCACAGCGCATCACTTTTTCCACATTTTATGTTACAGCCTTATTCCAAAATGGATTAAATTAATTTTTTTCCTCAGAATTCTGCACACAACACCCCATAATGACAACGTGAAAAACGTTTACTTGAGATTTTTACAAATTTATTAAAAATAAAAAAAAACTGAGAAATCACATGTACAGAAGTATTCACAGCCTTTGCCATGAAGCTCAAAATTGAGCTCAGGTGCATCCTGTTTCTCCTGATCATTCTTGAGATGTTTCTGAAGCTTAATTGGAGTCCACCTGTGGTAAATTCAGTTGATTGGACACGATTTGGAAAGGCACACAGCTGTCTATATAAAAAGGTCCCACAGTTGACAGTTCATGTCGGAGCACAAACCAAGCATGAAGTCAAAGGAATTGTCTGTAGACTGCCGAGACAGGATTGTCTCAGGGCACAAATCTGGGGAAGGTTACAGAACAATTTCTGCTGCTTTGAAGGTCCCAATGAGCACAGTGGCCTCCATCATCCTTAAGTGGAAGAAGATCGAAACCACCAGGACTCTTCCTAGAGCTGGCCGGCCATCTAAACAGAGCGATCGGGGGAGAACGGCCTTAGTCAGGGAGGTGACTTACTCTGTCAGAGCTCCAGAGGTCCCCTGTGGAGAGAGGAGAACCTGTCAGAAGGACAACCATCTCTGCAGCAATCCACCAATCAGGCCTGTATGGTAGAGTGGCCAGACGGAAGCCACTCCTTAGTAAAAGGCACATGGCAGCCCGTCTGGAGTTTGCCAAAAGGCACCTGAAGGACTCTCAGACCATGAGAAACAAAATTCTCTGGTCTGATGAGACAAAGATTGAACTCTTTGGTGTGAATGCCAGGCATCACGTTTGGAGGAAACCAGGCACCGCTCATCACCTGGCCAATACCATCTCTACAGTGAAGCATGGCGGTGGCAGCATCATGCTGTGGGGATGTTTTTCAGCGGCAGGAACTGGAAGACTAGTCAGGATAAAGGGAAAGATGACTGCAGCAATGTACAGAGAGATCCTGGATGAAAACCTGCTCCAGAGCGCTCTTGACCTCTGACTGAGATGACGGTTCATCTTTCAGCAGGACAACGACCCTAAGCACACAGCCAAGATCTCAAAGGAGTGGCTTCAGGACAACTCTGTGAATGTCTTTGAGTGGTCCAGCCAGCGCCCAGACTTGAATCCGATTGAACATCTCTGGAGAGATCTTAAAATGGCTGTGCACCGACGCTTCCCATCCAACCTGATGGAGCTTGAGAGGTGCTGTAAAGAGGAATGGGCGAAACGGGCCAAAGATAGGTGTGCCAAGCTTGT